>NW_022900919.1:13594275-13606404 GCF_012274545.1 Fukomys damarensis | reverse complement strand
TTTCTCTTTTACTTTCCTTTTTAGTTTTATTTTAGGGTTCCCTATTTTTAATGTTCATACAGAGATTTCTTTAACTGCAATACTGAATAGTTTCTTTGGTGCAAAAAACTATAATAGTACACAGGATCCTAATGAGATAATTAATAATGTGAAATAGGAAGTAAAGGGCTTCAGGTGTAGGGAAAGTGGGAAGGGTGGGAGAAAGGTAATAAAGGAGAGGACAAAATATGAGAAACTGAAAAAATGGAAATAAAGTGTTTGTAAATGGGGAGGGGAGGAGGGGGTGAAGGGAAGGCAGGGACAAGGGGGAAAAATGAGAATCAAGACCAATTATGTAAAGGTACAGAGAATCCCAATGATGAATGTAACTGTATTGTATACCTAGATTGTACCAATAAACTCAAAAAAAAAAACAAAAAAACAAACCAAAACTTCACCAAATGGAGAACAGGGATTCATGTTTTACTGAGCTGAGCATTTTACAAAATGTGTTTTTTTCTACTGGGGATCGAACTTGGGTCCTTGTGCTTGCGAGGCAGCAGCAGAACCACTGAGCTAAATCCCTGGCCCCAAAATGTGTACTTTTTGAATGTATAGAATATCCCAATGACTATGCCAGGCACTTGTCCTTGTATCTGAAGAACCGTTACCCCCATTTCTGAGGAAGGAAGTCTGAGGCTCAGAGGATGTTGTAACTGGTGGGGGACAGATGTGGACTGTGCCCAGAGCCTGGTGGCTTGACCAGCGCAATTCCCTTTGCTTACTCTGAGGCCTGACAAAATATATGTTCATCAAACCTTGTTTAAAATTCAAGGAGAAGTTGAAGATAAAGTGATCTGATGGCTTTAACAGCCTTTATCAGAAATGATTAGAAGATACATTGTTGCAAAAAAAAAGCAGATTCAAAACCTAGAAACTATACACATCATGATCTCTGATTTCAATATATTGAGACCAAGAATAAAAATTAAGCAAAAGCTCCAATCACTTAAGAAATAAAACTATAAAGCCCTCAATCCTTCTAAAACTCAAATTCATTTTTTTTATATTTTATTTGAAAAAATAATAAGAGAAGACATATAAAATGCATTTGAAATGTAGCTAAATGAAATGTACTTAAAGGGAAGATGGAGAAAAGAAAATGATTTTAAAAAATGAATAATAAAAATAAATAATGAGGTAGTCATATCAAGAAGACAAGGAAAAGGACAAGTGCAGGAGTCAAACCCTGGAAAAGAAATTATAATTGAAGTATAAATTCTGATTTGGAATATAGTGAAAAATCACAGTGTAACTGAGAGTTGGTTTTCTGGTTGTATTTCTGGAAAAATTAGCAGAAAAAGAGAAAAAAACCCAAGAAAAATAAAAAACTGAAAACCCCAGCTATGGAGTATTTTTAAACTTTCATAAAAGAATAAACAGTATGGACAAAATGGAGATGGATGTTCTACTGAGAAGCTTTGGAATTGTTCTAAGGGAGACCAAAACCCCCAAAGAAACCAATGTATTTGGGAAAATGTAAAAATAATTAGAGAATTATTCTTAAATTTATTTCAGGCCAGATAAATTTCTGGTAAGTTATTTTAAACTTTTAAGGAAAAGCTTATTTTTATGCTGAAAATATCATGGAAAAAAACTCCAATTTTATAAAGCTGGCTTAATTCTGATCTTAAATCTTTCACTGTAGTGCAAATAGAAAAATTATAAATATGCTGCTTGTGTATATCTGCAAAATTTTAAACCATGGAATCTAAGTTCAAAACTGGGATTCATGTAAGAATTTAAGGACAGTTTTGTGTGAGGAGATTTTTCTCATCAGTCATACCATTAGAGACCAGAGCAACTTAATATCAGCTAATTCTGAAATATGGTTAATAAAACTCAACACGCACATATAAATGTAAAATTCTGATCTTGTGTAATACGCTAAAATTAATAGCTTTGCCATATATGAGCAGAAAGATTATATTAAACTGGCCAGAAAATAAAATCACAATACTTAAAAGTAATGCTAGCAAAAAATGTGTACAATTCTATACATGACAAGACTCCCAAATTTTATTGAGCTGTATAAAGAAGATTCAAATGGGATACATATCATATACCATTTTATGGGACTAATGATATAAAAATTCTAATTCACCCCTGTTTACTTATGGGCTTCATAAATTTCAAAGTTCCCAAAGGGTTTTTTTTTTTTTTTGGTGAAATCTTGATAAAATGAGTCTATCGTCAATGGGCTATGGAGGAAATGGAACTAAGAAAAGAATGACAATCAGATATTTAACCTTGTAAAGCTGCAATAATCAAACCAGAAGCCCAGAAGTGACAAGATGGTGAGTCCTTAAACTTCAGGCTGTGTTGGAGTATTAGCCAGAGGTAGAATGGATGCAATCTTTTACAAATGGTGTTGGCTGGGGAGGGAGGGAGCAGAGCCTTTTCTGACTTGAAACACCGAAATAAATTCCAGATGGAGTCATGATTTAAATGCAAAAATATTCTGCTGCATTTGTAATCAAGCAAATGCAAATTAGCATATCACTTCTTCCCTGTTATGTTGGCAAATGTTTTTAAAAGCCATTTGATTTTAGGAAAATGTGGTGAAGAAAGTCCTTCACAGACTTGTGGTAGAGACTCATAAGGATTCTGCTCATCTAAAAGTATTCAAACTTTTTACCCTACAAGTTCCATGTCTTGGCATTTAACGCAGGAAAAGATAGCAAGCCAGATAGATAGATAGATAGACAGACAATAGATATGGAGACAAAATTTTACTAACACATTTTTTGCTTCAGTCATATTTATGCTGGGTTCAATAGTTGGGAATTCATTAAACATCCTTTAATCCCCATAATGAAATGTGATGTAGTCAATAAATAAAAACTTTAAAGACTAGTGACTCAAACATACTTATGATACAATGCTACTAAATTGCTGGTGCACTGGTGCACACCTAGAATCTCAGCTACTGGGAAGGTTGAGGCAGGATGCTGTTGTGGTTTATAAGCAGATGTTCCACCAAAGCCTCCTGTGCTCATGAGTGGGGCCTTTGAAAGGTGACTGAATCATGGCACTGTAGCTAAATATACTCTTTGGAGGTGGGGCTTGGTGAGAAGATGTGTGACCTGGAAAGATGTATATCTCTTCCTGGCTCCTCTGCCTGCTGTCTACTTCCTGTGTGCCATGAAGTATGCAGCTTTCTTCCAGCCAGGTCCTTCCACTAGGCCTCTAACCTTGCAAGGTTAAAACATGAGCCAAAATGAACCTTTCTTCCTTTAAATTGCAGGTGTTGGGTATTTAGATAAGGAAAGTGACTAAAATAACAAATTTGAGGCCAGCCTGAGCTGCATAGTGAGGCCATGTCCAAACAAACAAACAAACAACCCAACACAAACAAGGTGGGTACATAGCTCAATGTTAGAGCTTTTGCCTAGTAGGCGTGAGGGACTTGGACCAGTCCTCAGTACTCACCTCCTACACAAAGGATGATGCATCGTGGCAGACCCCCTTCACCGCCTTAGAACAGGCTGGAATGTGGAGCGGGCATTCTTTCCTCCACATGGAGCTCGGAGCCTGACCAAAGCCTCCTTGACTCACAAGAGCTTGTTGGCTGGTGCCGCAGGCTAGTATAGCTTCCACGCCAATGTCTGCCTCAGAGAGCGAAGTCCTGATCTGGCAAGCTGCAGGACTCTTACGTGAGACGACTGAGGCCAAAGACTATATGGCTCTAGGCTACAATCCATTCAGAGAGCTACCCCTTCCTTAGTTGTTTCAGAAATGTATTAGTGAACCACAACCGACTTTTGGTCTGTTCTGCTCCTTTTGCACGAAGGGCCTCACCCTCTTTTCTACAAGTCTTGCTTGTGTCAACTGATATCACACGATTCCATGAGTGTCCTCCTATTCTTTTTTTTTTCTTTGAACCAGGGATTGAGCTCAGGACCTTGTGGTTCTGAGGCAGGCAGCACTACCACTGAGCTAAATCCCTGGCCCCTTCCTATCCTATTCTTACCCATACTTGTGTAATCAATAAATACCGATGGTCCTGGTTGCTTGGTGTCCTCACCATGTGCTCGGGATCCTTGCCACATATTTGGTGTGTCCCATCCCTGTTCTCCGCTTTCTGTGTACGTCTTGTTTGGTCTTTCTTTTGCCTTGCACTGTATTGCCTTATAGGAAATTGAGACTTTTGGCCAGGGTCCTTGGTAATCTATAACTCAATTTTATTGTAAATATATTAAAGTATAAAAATTATGAATAAAATACAAGAAAATACTAAGTACCATCCCTATAAAATTTTAATTTATATTTTTCTTTTTTTCCTCAAATTTTTCACATTAAAAACAAACTGCTTTTGTGAATGGAAGAGGAATTATTTTTAAAAAGAATGAAACACTGAAAAAGAATTAAAGGTAAAAACTGGAGCAAAAACAGAGGAAGAAATGTAAATGTTTAACTTTTGAGGAATGGAGAACTTTGAAGATGTGAAAGAGATGGAAAAATCATAAATGCATTGTTCATAGATGTGATGCTGATTATCTAAAAGCAAAATCCAATTAAAAAGCTATCAGAAACTCGAAAAAAAAATACTTGCAATAAAATCGACAAGGCTACAAAGAGAGAAAAACAACTCCTCTCTAAATATAAAAATGGGTCAAGTATGTGAACAGGTCATTTAATAGAAGAAAGAATAAAAGTGTTTAGTAAATATAAGGTGGAAGTATTCTCAAGAAGTCAAAGAAGTACACAGAATTATGATATTTTCAAAACATGCACATGCACGACCAACATTCATAACAAGATTAAGTGAGAATGAAAAGGTGGATGCGTTTGTACCTAATTTTATGAAAAATAATGGAAAGGCAAAGTGGCCAGAAGAACCTATACTGGATATATGAACAACAGCTATTTCTAGGTGGGTGGATTAGAGCTCATTTTGGAGTCCTGTATAGATCAGTTCCAGCTAGGGCCGTCTCTGTACGGGGATGTACATATGGAGGGCCATGTCCATCTTTCTATCCCTGCAGATAGAGAAGCTTTAGGGTAACCCTGGAAATCTAAACATACACCCACTGAATAGAAGGCCCTCTATTATATTCTGTAGACTTTGCCCCAGCAAATTCTACTTTTTGAAAGCAGTTATGGTGCCTACTGAATAAGGAGTGCCACTTACGGGAGGAGGAAGGCAAGGAGAACTCGCCCTACTGGTGTGTGTCTGAGGTTTTGTGGGTTTGGAGCCTCTCTTGCAAAGCCCTGCTGTGAAATTCAGTTAGACAGTCAGGATGGGCAGGAACCAGAGCCTTGCTGGCTGGCAGGAAAGCGAGGTTCCCATGGGCTTGTATAACACCAGCGATAAACAATGCTGGCAGGCACCCGGATCCTGGAGCAGCATGCTCATTGTGTCACCGTGTGGGTGGCCGTGGTGGCTGTGTGAAGCCACAGCTGCTGTGTGCACTCACGCTCTGCTCTCCGCTGCCAAGTCCGAGTCACCCTTGAAACAACCTAGGTGCCCAGAGGGACAAAAGGCATGGAGTGTGGCCCATGCCCTCCTAAGTCATTGCCACCAGTTTAGATCCTATGAACTATGAAGAATAAGGGAGAGTCTGTGGGAGGAGCCAGCTGGGGCCCAGCCTACTGCACACTGGTCGCTGTCATTCTCCTGGGTCAATGCTTTGGGTAATCTTGAACTTGATTTTCAAGGTGAAGATTGCAAACCCAAGTTGGGGCTTTGAGACAGAGACTCATCTCTGCAGCCCCGGTTGGTTCTCCACATTGGACATGCTGTGTCTACCTTGCTTCAAGGGCTTGGTTTAAAGAGAGATGGTGTTCCATGGCTGGATGAGGCCCCAAGCGGCCATCTAGTGCATCCTTTGTTCTCTGGCAGCAGATATGCAGAGAAGCCCTGCCTGGTTGGGCTCTCAGGAGCCGTTAGAACAGAGCTGAAGATGAAGGCTGGTGAGGGCACAGAGTATGTGCGTGTGTGTACACATGCTTATAATGAAGTCACCACCTCATATGGTTGCTGTGAAGTTTAAATGAGATAACACATGGAGAATGCTTAGAACAGAGACTTCAGTGCCGTCAGTACTCGGTGTTCCAGTGCCAGCAATGATATGAGGGAGCCCTAGGGTTAGGTCTTCCTGAAGCTGCTCAAAGCCGAGACACGGCATTACGCTTCGACCTAAAGGCAAATATCTTGTAAGTGCTTGAATCAAAATTTAAATCCAGTCTGACACCATGTGAATTCTAAGCCACAATACTCTGTTGCCTAAGTGAACCAAATCGATTTAAATTTTGACCTCCTATCCATTGCGATCATTGTTACGACTCAGTGTTTCCTATTACAGTTTTAAGACGTTTGCTACTCATCTTACTCTTGGTGGATTACAGAAAGATGTCTCTTTGGGATTACTTTTCCCATATTTTATTCTCTTGGAGAGTTTGCTTAAATTTGACCTCAGTGTTTCCTACCTGATGAAGAGAGGTTTAATTCTTCACCTCTTACCTTGGACATGGTCACCATCTTCCACTCCCAGCTGCCTCAACTCCCTCCCCATTGTTTGTCACTTTCAGAGAGAGAAAGGTATCTGCCAGGGGCAAATCTTGCTTTGTACCAGGGTATGCAGCCAGGCCTGAGAAAACATACCAGGGAGGTACTGCGCAGGCAGGAGAGAATTAATTTGGCTTACTGCCTGACTGTCATCTGGTCCAACCTGATTTCCTTCGGGCGGGGGAAGAGGGCTGGTCTGTGTTTGTTTTATTGTAGAGTTCTATTCTTTTCCCTCAGGGTGTTTCTCTCCAGTCCCAAGGCTCCTGGTCGTGCTTCTCTGCACACCTGGGTTCTCATGTCACACCCCAACTCAGCACACTGCAGTGCCGAGGGGAGCACCAGGCAGATTCCCTGTCTACCCTGCCACAAGGGCTCTACCATATGAGCCTTCCCCCCAGCAGCATGCTGGCCTTATATTCAATGGCCAAATGTTGGGATGTCCAGGGGTTACCTTGAAGTTACTCTAGCAGCAGGTCAAAAAGATGGACATTTCTGTACGTGTGACCTTACAGACAGCCCTAATCAAAACTGGTCTATAAAGACTTGTCAAGTTTGCTATTTGTACAGTATTTGATGAATTTACTGAGCTGCTAGCCACCCTGCTACTCTCAGCATCGCTAGTTCCAGGCCTCTGGATGATCCTTGGAATTCGTTACATTTGCCTGCTCAGCGTGGATTGGTCTGGTCAGTAGTCAGTGGGGGTGGCCCTTGGGAAGTCCAGGGCAATGATGGGCACAACAGATGAGAGGTAGCTTTCAGTTCTGGGGCCTGGAGCTTGGGTCCGTGCCAGGCAACCTTCAGATGTGTGCTTGGTCAAGTTTTCTTGCTGCTTTGGGTTGGGGCTGAGCAAGATGATCTCTGGAAATGTTCTTTCTAGCTATAAAACTCCGTGATTCTAGGGTCTGGGAGATGTCGCAATTCCTGTCTTGCAGAGTTGCTGTAGGAACAGCATTTGGGCACAAAGAGGCTCTTAAGCAGCCTCAGGACGTGGTGGGCACCCAGAGTGTACAAGCCTTGCTCCAGCTTGAGTGTCCATGTGGCATCTCATCTGATGTCCAGTAGGGCAGTTGCCAGGGCAAGAGACAAGGCCGACTTAAGAGAGAAAACAAAGAGATCGTGCTCAGTGCCCTCCCGTGGGGCTCCTGAATCAGAGCTGGCCACTCTCTCCCACGTGTGCTTCCAGGGCAGTGACTGCTGCTGTTGGGTAATTCGTGTTCCCAGGCCAAGACAGGCACACAGTGAGAGCCTTTGTTTCGGACCTGTACGTTTCAACACAGGTTGGAAGAAACAAAACCCCAATTGATCTGAGATGAACCCGCATCTGATTCTGTGGATTGAGCTGAGGGAGAGCCTGCCTGGGGCTGAGGAGTGGTTGGTGAGTGGGGCAGTCAGGTGGTGTCAGGGCCCAGAGGCTGCTGAGAGCCACAGGAGGTGGGTGCTGGCCAGCTCAGTGTGGCTGACGTGGGGTGCACATCAGCATCTCCCCGCCAATGTGACCTTTCCGGGGAAATTCCCAGGAAGCTGGCCCTAGAAGAGACCCAAGGGAAGTGCCTTCCGGGTTTCTCTCGACTCTTGGCTGTCCAATGTCTGTCAGTTTGAGTGCTCTGAAAACTGCTGAATGAAATGTTGTAAATACTGAAGATTTATTTATCATGTTAATCTTGAGAGGGGCGGAGCTGAGCACTGATGCAAGCATTTGCAAAGGGGAGCAAGTGGGCAGCAAAAGAGAGTTCTGTGAAGGATAGCAGTGTGTGAGAGTGAGAGGTTTGGATGAGATGGGTGGTACAGGGTCTTTGTTCTGCTATGACTGGACCAGAGATCAGTGTCAGCCAATATTCTAGGCCACACAGGTGCAGTAGACTCAGAGCCTTAGTGTCCTTCTTTTCTGCCAAGGAGATAATGTGGCAGTGTCTAAGGGGTTTCAACTGGTGACTTTTATGCAGCCCCTGGTACATTTATACGGTCGAGGAAAACAAATCTGATAATTTAGTCACTTTGCCCTAGGTGTTCCCCAACCCAACCTTCCAATCCACTCTAAAAGAAGACAAGTGCAGACAAGTGTGTCTTCAAAATTCACATGTGTAATATATATTATTGTACATACAAATGTAAATATATATTATTATTCATACAATATTATATGTTTTGCCTATTTTTTGAGGGGGCAGAAGTCATCAAATCAAGGCAAATAGCACTTATGATGCTTTTCTTGGTGTATAGTTCCAGGCTGGCCTTGAACTCATCATGCAGCCCAGGCCAGCGTCGAAATCATGGCCATCCTCCTGCCTCAGCCTCCTGAGTGCTGGGATTATGGGCCTGCACTACCACACCTGGATTATTGGTGCTTTTGTGTGTGTAAAGAAACAGATTTTTACTACTTGAATGGGGAAAAAAACCTGCTGTTACTGCTTCTGTCTTCTAGAGGGAGGGGGCGACACAGTTCCTATCAGTGGGATTCTTAAAGATTTCTGGAGCAAGCAGAAAGCATGACTGAAGCTCTGACAATAATTCTGCGATGCTAAAGGGTGAGGGATAGAATAAGCGGCCTTTTGTTTAGTAAGTATCAAGTCTTTGCTCATGGAAGCGAGGACAGCAGGGTGGAAAGCTCGTTTGGTGTCTGCTTTGCACGGAGGTGACTGTCCAGCCTGGGGTGGGGGAGATCCTGAGCTCAGTGGGACCCAGAACACAGAGAAGTGGGAAGAGCCAGGGCAATGTCCAGGAGGGGTGGGTACACAGGAGGACCTAACGGGTGTGGCCGAAGGCACAGGGAGAAGCTGTCGTGGTAGCCTGGCCTTGAGGATACTGCGAAGTGGGAAGCCAAACACCCGCTTTTCAATTGTCTGGATTTCAGCCTTTTCATTCCTTTCTCTACACCCCAAACCCTTAGGATGACCTGCTTCTCACAGACCCCTCCTGGGATGGTTTTCGAGGATGAGTTGAATTGCAGTGTCTGTGTTGGTACCGAGCTGATGAAAGGGGCAAATGGATGAGATCAAAGAGTGGGCGGAATTGAAATTCGCAGCCAAAGTGACCAGGCGGACAGACATAAGGAAGATCAGGGGGGACATGAGACTTTTCTGAGCCATAAGCTTGTGTTTGGGCCAATTTTTTTTAGATCTCAGAGGGCAGGGTGACCTCAGCTGACATCCAGTTAGGTTTTAATCGTTCTGTTTCAGTTAACGTGATCTCCGTTTTACAGAGGAGGGAAGCAAAATGTGCCCAGCGATGCAGCCTTTCAGGGGTGGCTGGGGGTCAGGGTTTCCTGGTGAGGAGATCACCTGAGGGGATGAAGACACCAAATCAAAGCCTTCTCCACCGCATCAGCGGTCGGGAAGTTTGCTGGTAAGTATCTTCAGCATCGTTGACCACTTTGTCTCTGTCACAGCTCTGTAGTTCCACGGCTGTAACCCCCATCCTATCCTATGTTGTTCTATCACTCATCAGTGTTTGTAAGTGAGTGAAAGGGACACACAGACTGTTTTGGAGAGGACAGAGCACAGTGCTTAACACTGAGACCAAGGAGGGTCATCCTGACCTTTTCCTCTAGGAGTCTTTTGCTGAAATTTACATAAAACTCTAACTAGACAAATTAGCACATGTGGTCCTGGCTCCTTTTAATCTGATAGGGCCCTAAATGAAGCATCAGTTTTCCTGAACAAATCACAGCACCCTCCTAATCTCTCACGGTGTGTGTGTGTGTGTGTGTGTGTGTGTGTGTGTGTGTGTGTGTGTGTATTTGAGAGGCAAATGTAATACTCTTGTGTTTCATTATTTTGCTGTCCAGGAAAACATAAGAATTCATTTTCTTTGGGATTAAGGAACTCTCTTCTTTTGTCAGCAACATGAGGTTTTAGCAGATCTCTGATCCTGTGCTGAATAAAAATAGGGCACTACAATGGCGCGCAGAGCCGGGGCTTGAACCCAATTTGGATTAACAGGCGCAGCCATGGGCCTTCTGACCCAGATGGGCCGATCTGGGAGCCGGTGCTGAGAGACAGCCCCTGGGGACCCAGGTTTTTGTTCCCCCTAATCTGAGGCTGGTTAATGGGGGCTGAGCCTCATCGTCTGATTGATGCTCACGTGACAGGTCCGGTCAGTATCAAGCTGTCAGCCCGGTGGCTGCCATGTGCTACTGGGGGAAAATTGGGAGTGATCCAAGCCAGGAAGCTCAGGACAGCTGGGGTGTTGGCTTAGCATCCACCCCCAGGAGCTTCAGCTCCTCCTGTAAACTTGAGTCGCAGGCCTTACCAGCCTCCAGGTGCACACGGGAGGGAGGTGACATGGCAGGAGCCTGCTGGCCTGTCCCTGGGCCACTGCAGGACTCAGCGCTTCCCTCTACCCTGGGCTTCACCACGCTCCTCTCCTTGCCGTGATTTCTTAGCATTTTCCAGTGGTGACTTACGTGTCTGCTGACACGTCTACTCGTGTTGTCCCACTCCTACCCTGTCACCACACTTTTTCACCTTGTGTGAAGCAGCCCTGCTGCTTCCCAGGGTCCCCCAGAATCACGCATCCGAAAGCTGGACAAGCTCCACTGTTGCATCTCTCCCTGGGACTCCAACCTGGGCACTGGGGACAGAATCGAGCCGTGCTTTGTATTTCCTCGGTGCCCCCAGACGCTGTGCTGACCTCTACCACTTTTAATCAAACAGAAGAGCACCTGTCTCCTCACTCAAAGATGCTGGAGTCGCTGCTGGTCCTACACTCCCACTTCAGCCCAAAGCCCTCTCTGTTTCTGCCTGCTGTGCGCTGTGTCTGCATCACAGGACTTGTGTGAGTGACACAAAGTGGCATTTGATAACGTGGGAGCCCACAACTCTTGAGTGCTTGTGACTTGCCAGGTGTGTGCTGAGCACGTTTTGGGCCTTGTCCCCAGGACTCTGCAGAGCAACCTGTTTTCAGAAAGAGAGCCTCAGGGAGAAGAAGGAGCATAGAGCAGGAACGTGCCAGACACAGATTCCAGTGAAGACAACCGATTCCGGGCCTGCATTCTGAGCGACTCCCTGAAGACTGGCACGCGTAGCCCCGCGGCTGTCAGGCCTAGCTGACTTTTGACGTTGTCGCCTCAGGCTGCTCCCAGCTGCCTTGGAGATGGCCACAGGGACCCGGGGAGAGGGGCAAGAGGGGACTAATGAAAGCATGGAAAGCGCAGCCCAGGCACAGGGTCCTGACATACGACTTGCTTCCATTTCCGACTTGAACGTTCAGCTTTACTGTGGTGCCAGAGTGATTGATGCAGTAGAATTTGTACTTTGAATGCTGAATTCTGATCTCCTCCCAGGCTGGGGTTAGCGATCTGAGGCATCTTTCAAGTTGCAGCTCCAGTTCACACAGTCATGAGGGGACGCAGCCCAGGCTCTACAGTGTGCTGTGTCGGGAGCTAGGATCTCAGCAGGTTAGGTGCGGTCATTGCGCTTTCTTTCCTTTTTTTTTTCTTTTCCTTACTTTTCTCAAATAGGATTTTATTTATCACTATTAAAAATATGAATTTTAGGGCCAGGTATTTAGCTCAGTGGTTCTGCTGCTGCCTCGCAAGCACAAGGACCCGAGTTTGAACTCCGGTATCAAAAAAAAAAAAA
>NW_022900919.1:13569626-13594131 GCF_012274545.1 Fukomys damarensis | reverse complement strand
AAAAAAAAAAAAAAAAAAAAAATTGAATTTTCAACAGACTCTTGGACCGGCAGTTCACATCCATCTGTTCATTTAACTTTAGCTTCTGTCTCAATCCCCAGAGCTACTGTCTTCTCCACGAATTTCCCTAATTCAGACTCGGGCTTCTTCAGTATTTTTCCTTTTCTGACGAAGACATTGTGAAGAAGGTAAGAACGCCAGCAAGCTTTGTCTGTGTCTTTCCTGCCTGGAATCGATTCATTGACCACTTCCTTCCGGTCACTGGTCTGTACCTCTCGGATCTTGATTTCCATCGTCTTCTCTGGATTGGGTAGACCTGTTGGTGCTGAGCGTAAGAGGCCTTCTGTATCTGATTGTTGCGTTTGTTGTTGTTGTTTTAGTAAAACCAATACGGAACAAGTGAAGCAAATAACCATCGGTAGTTGAGCTTACCATGTGCTTTGGTCATGGTCTGCCATTTTTTGACCGTGGAGCAGATTTTGTCACGAGTGAGATCTTATTCTTTTAGGAGAAACTAATCCCATATATTATGCAAACAAATAGAAGAATTATAAGTTAAACATTCTGTTTGTACGTGTCCTGTAAATCAGTCTCCTGTTATCACATTCATAGTTTTAATTTTTATGTTTTGGAAATACTGTAACAATGTTAAAATGAAAATAAAAGTAAAAAATATCCCATCCCACTACTCTAAAACATTTGACAGCTTTCAGTT
Source organism: Fukomys damarensis (assembly GCF_012274545.1). Classification (NCBI taxonomy): domain Eukaryota; kingdom Metazoa; phylum Chordata; class Mammalia; order Rodentia; family Bathyergidae; genus Fukomys; species Fukomys damarensis. The sequence continues at coordinate 13,593,416 of NW_022900919.1, read as the reverse complement.
TTCTTAGATTCATTTCAGTTCCTTTAAATACGTGTATATGATTTTTGCGTAGCAGAATAGAGCTGATAATAGTAATTCTAATAAAAAGCAACGCCATTATTTATGAGCTCTAAATACTTGCTTGGAAAAAGTGCTTCTCCTGAATTTGGACTCTCTATCAAGCCTTTGGGTAAATATGTTAGTATTCCCATTTTAAAGGTGAGGAAATCAAGTCTAGACAGTTCCTAAATTATGATGGTTTAATTTATAATTTTGCAACTTCATGACAGTCTGAAAGTGAATCTACACAACCACTCTGTTTTTTGCTTTCAGTACAATATTTAAGAAATTACACGAGACAATCAACACCTTATCATCGGGTTTGTGTTAGATGATTTCGTACAGCTGCAGGCTCTAGTTAAGTGTTCTTAGCGTGTGTGAGGCAGGCTAGGCCAAGCTGGGCTGTTCCATAGGTTACATATATTATATGCATTTTTGAAGATCTTTTCAACTTTTGATAGGGTTATTAAGATGTCACCCATCATGAGCCGAGGGGTGTCCATAATAGGGAGGTTGACACACTCTGAGTCACACATTTGATGAGTAGTGGAGCTATCCTTGTGCCATCTCCTCAGCTGTATCGAACAGGGTGGGCCAGGGTTGGAAGCAGCATTGAAGAGACAGATGCTCAGACCTGACCTGGCGAGTGGTACTGGGACCCTCAAGTGCCCTCCTGCCACCGGCTGGGCTGACTTCCTGTCTATTAGGTTAACTTCCTGTCTGCTGGGCTGACTTCCTGTCTGATGACATTACACAGTGAAGGACGGGCTGTGCTGTAGTAGAGCCTTGGGGATCTTATGCTGCCCCAACCAGAAAAAACCGACAGTCCTTGAAGGTCAGATCATCTCCTGTAAAGATTTATAAGCATCTGTTCCAAATGTTTGCAAGGTGCCAGTATCAGTGTGACCTACTAGGGCTCCGGCAAAGAGATGGAGTGCCTGGGGCCTGCTGGAAACACGCATGCAGCCAGCACAACAGTGTGAGCCTGTCCTTGCCCCGGTCATCCAAACAGAAGCCATCCGTGTGTGCAGATGGGGTTTCAGGCTGTGTGGCCAAGAATCAGGAAATGAAGGCACACAGAGGCCCAGAGAGTGAGGTTTCAGGGCCACCCTGGGTGTCCAGGACAGAGCAAGGCTGAAGCTCTGCAGCCAGGCAGATGGGAGCCAACACTGGCCACTGCCCAGGAGTCCCTAGGACTTGTGTGTGTGGCACTTCTCAGGGCCTCAGCAAATGCTTGTTGGTGGGATGGATGAATGGAGTTGCTTATATCAAGCAGCTGGAAAGGACTAAAATAAGACAGCCCAGCATCTTCCATTTCAGGTCCCAAATGGAGAGTTAAGTGTGTGCCAAGGAATGTGCAGGAGAGCGCAAGGAAGTGTGTGATGTATATACCTGCATGTGTGTATGTGAGTGTGTGAGCGTGTGTGTGAGTGTGCAGACGTGGAGGGAGGGAGGAATACTGACAAGAAGGGAAAGCTACAATTACTTTTGTAGCATCTGCTAGACGAAAAAGGATGATGATCATTTCTCATTTAATACTCTCAACAATGCTACGAGGTCGGTACTGTGCTGTGATTTATCAGTGTGGGCAGAAGATTCGGAGAGCTTAAATTCCCTGTCCAGGGTCGTTCTGGTGGTTGGCAGAGCTGAGCCTTGACCCTTGCTTGGCTCCAGAAGCCGGTGACCATCTCACCACACCGAGCTGACCAACACACTGCCAGGCCCTGGTGGCAGACTGAAAAGTGGGGAGAGGACGCCAGAGGAGGAAGCTGAGCCTGGGAAAGCCCTGCAAGCGGAGGCTCCTTAGAGCTGAGCAGAGGGTCGGCAGGGGACACTCCTGAAACCTTAACCCCATACTCGAGTGTTCTGTGAGAATAGAAGGACGCCTTCCTGCCTATGGGGACACTTCAGAGGACGGACATTTCCCGCGGTGCTCAGGCCTCCAGATCTGCCTTTACACAGGAACAGAGGCAGAGTTGATGGGCAGAAGGTCACCGTTACAGAGAGAATCCCATCCCCAGACTCCTTCCAGCAAGGCTCAGGGCAGAGGGTTCCCAACCCAGAGAAAGGATCCAGGCCAAGTGAGTGAAAAAGGCACCGTTTCCGAAGCCAAAAGAAAACCTTTTACTTTTAAAATCCCAGTATCCATGACAACTGGATGGAGTGAAGAAAATGGCCGTCCCTCCCCTCTGCATTGTTTAACTTTTCAGTTGCTGCAGCAGCTGAATATACTGGGCTCAGCCAGATTCTAGGGGTGCTTTCTTCGTTCTCCGTCCCCCTTTATTGCAGGCCCTCCTTGGTGCCAACCCGGCTTTGTCTTTTGCTGGAGACGTCTGTGAGAAAGAGGATGGGCAAAGTGTCAGACTCTTGGTGCTATTGAAAAGCCTTTGAGATGGGAGAAATTGGTGGAACAAAGGGACAGGGGAACAAAAAGCCTTGGCTGGCTCGTCCCTGCCTCTGAGGGTCTTTCTCGTCTTAAACTTGGGATTCGGAGCCTCTGACTTGGCCGTTCCCAGGGATGGTTTGGCAGGGATACAGAAAGAGCGGCCTAGGAAACTGGTCTGACAGCAGTATCGGCAGAGAGACACTGCCAGGGAGTCACAGCCTGGTCAGCTCAGGTTGGGGTCCCTGCCTCCCTCTCTCCGTCCCCCCTTCCTCCTTCCCTCCTTTCTTTCCCTCCTTCCCTCCTTTCTTTCCCTCCTTCCCTCTAACCTTCCTTTCATCCTTTCCTCTCGTGTGTGTTCCTGCCCACCTGAAAGAAAAAAACCCAATCAGACTGAGCTTCAGAACGGTTAAGCAATAAATTCCTTTCAATAATTTGTCTCGGGAAAATAATCAGATATTTGCACCAAGTCTTATCTCCTGGGTGATTTGTCACAGTGCTGTGAAATGACAGAAAGCACTTAAATGGCTGCAAACAAGACTGGCTCAGTACATTATGCCTTCTTTGGCAGAGGGATGATTTTTATTCGCGCCTTCTACCGCCACCTGTTGGACCCGTAGTGGGTCTTGGAGATCAGTGGCCACTCAGACAGATGTGGTCCCTGCCCTGGTGAAGGCCAGGGCCGTGGTTAGATCACGGTGAGTGTGGCCATGGAGTAGGGCCAGGGCCTGTCGGTGGCAGCGTAGCCTCTCCTGGGGATGGGGGAAGAATTCTCTAAAATCGATGACCTCAGACTGTGGTCTGAACAACGAGCTGGGGACACAGGGCAACTGGATGGTGTGAGGGAAGGGACAGGTGAGGCAGAGGAGCTGCCGGGGCCGCGGTGAAGGCCCAGCTTGGGGACAAGCGTGGGTCGTCCGGGGAGAAGAAAGGGATGGGGCAGCGGGTGCAGGACGAAGGCCGGGGTGTGGGGCCAGAGGGGAAGGCAGGCCCAGCTGGCCCTCAGGGTGGTGTCGAGAGAGGGGAAGGCCTTGGGGAGAGAAGGGCCCGCAGCCTAGGGAGGAGGTGGAGATGGTGAGGGGCATGGACAGGAGGAGATTTAGGGGCTAAAACTGGCGGGGTGTGGCGGGGGCCTGGGTACTGTAGGAGGTGGGCGGAAGAGGGCAGGTCGGTCAAGGACTGTGCGTTAGCCTCCTAGGCTCCCACAGCACGACACCACAAACGGGTGTTTTAAACCACCTGAAATTTATTCTCTCACAGTTCTGGACCTGGTGTGGGTGGGACTGGCTTCTCCCGAAGGCTGTGAGGGAGAATTGGCTCCCTGCCCCTCCCCTAGTTTCTAGTGCTTTGATGGCAATTTTGGGTTTCCTTAGCTTGTTGAAACATCAACCATCTCTGCCTTCACATTCACATGCTGTTTCCCCTGTTGCATGGGTCTGTGTTCAAATCTGCCCTCTTTCCATACAGACCCCTTCCGTATTGGATCAGCCTACCCGCTCCCATGTGAGCTCCTCTTAACTTCAGAGTGCTGGGAGTTAGGACATCAATGTATCTTTTTTTTGAGTAGACAAAACCCAACCCATAACAGAGCACGTCTGCCGAGTCCACTGGACGGGTGGTGAGCCTCTCCTGCAGGTGGACGCTTGGGTGGAAGCCACGTTTCAGGGAGCAGATTTTGAATTCATCCAAGATCTGTTGCATTCAACGTACTATTAATTTACTCGTCGACTCTCAAATGTTTATGAAGTGGAAGCATGTGGCAGGCACCGGGCCAAGTGCTGGGGATATAAATATGAGCCAGTCAGATCCGATTCCTGCCCTTCAGGAACTCAGATTCTGGTGGGCATAGACCTCAGACACATAAACTGTCTTCAGGGTGCAGGTATGATGTACTATGAGTGACAGGTAATTTGAGAACTTACCATAGTGGGGTTCAGTCCTGTAAGGGGTTCAAAGGGCTCCTTGAGGATGTGATGCTTAGATCATTGGGGGGTGGAGAGAAAAATTCTGAACAGGGATAACAGTCTGTGCAAAGGTCCTGTGGTGATCGTGAGCAGAAAGAGCATGAGGAAAAGGAGCATGGCTGGGTTGCAGACAGCACAAAGCCTCTCATGAGATGAACTTGGGGAGGGGGCATCATTCGGGACGTACAGGAGCAATGGGAAGCACTGGAAGAGTTTGAGCCGGGAGCAGCATGACTTAAAATATGCAAAGGATCTCTCTGCCTGTCGTAGTTTGTAGACTGGATGGGAGGAGGGTGGAGTGGATGGAGTGGATGGAGTGAAACAGGAGGAGACTTAAAGAAAGTCCTTGTGAGAGACAAGGGAGGTGGTGGCGATGGAGAGGAATGGGAGGCGATGACTTCAAGAGGTGCCCGGAAAGGAGATCTGAGCAGCCTCGGTGACGGGCTGGCCGCGGCGAGGTCGGGAGGGCAGAGGGCTCTGGCACCCACGCCTGCGTGGCAGAGGCTGAGAGGCACCGGCCTGGGGGGAAGCTTCGGTGTGTGTGGGAGCGCAGGCTTTGGGGAGCAGGGGAGCAGTTCAGGAGAGGAGTCTGGGAGGCTGCCGCTGTTCTCCGGGAGGATCTGGCCCCGTGCGGGCGGCCGCTGTGAGGCAGGCTTGGGAGGGTCGCGCCAGGCTGGAGTAGGCCTAGCTGCACCTTAGGGACGGGAGAGGAAGCTCCTGTTCCCTGAGGGTTCTCTCTCGGTCTCTCTGACTCTGTGTCTGTCTGTCTCTTTCCGTCCACTTTCAGCCAAAAAATGTGCACGTTGGTGGGGGGCTGGCAGGGTGAGTCTGACAGCGATGTAGGCGTAATAAAAAAAAGGGGAAAAGTTGTAATTTGTGAAGTGTAACACAGAGAGTTACAAAATAAGAATGTATGACTTCAATTTGGGGCAGGAAAGTAACAAGGTAACGCACACTGACGGATACAGGTGCACACACAGGCCGGGTACACACCGCCTGGCCTGTTGGCCTCTGAGCGATTGAAATGATTTTGCTTTGTGATTTTTTGGGTATCTTCTAAGTTTACCAAAATAAGCACATACTGCTTCTGCAATCAGAAAGATTAGATATTTTAAAGGCAGGTTATACAGCATTTTGGTTTCATTCTTTTTCTTGAAGAGAGGCTTATATATTATTATACAGAGAAATCATCATGAAGCATTTTCTAGCATGAAACAGCAAGATAACTATTTGTAGACAAGAGCAGTCTTTGGCTCCAGGTTGTATGGCCGTGATGACGACCTCACCCCCTGAAATCCTGACTTTCCTAGGACTGTGAGCTCTTCACTCCCTGGTAGAAGAAAACAATTCACTGCAGCAGAGCCAATATGACAGCCCTGGGCCTCCCGGAACAGGTAAATGCCAAGCCCACAGGTGACACGTTTGATAACCCTGATGATCTTAATCAGTAATATCATTCTCAAGTCGTGCAGGCTTGAACATGTGGTCATTTTATTCCCTGCAACAATAGTGAAGTTACTAAATAATGCCTTTAGTTTTGAGAAGTTTGTACCTTTTGAAATGACTAAGTTCCCAGAAAAGAGAGAGAATTCTTTCCTGTGGCTTGGCCTCTTGGGTTTGTGAGGATAATGGTATTTGCAAAAACAGCGGACCCGGTAAATGTCAGTGGCTTACTATCTTAGCACACAGCTAGGAGAAGCAAGGACCAGCATGGCCCGCTGAGGCACCTCGACTTCAGAACACTTGTTCTTCACCTGTTTCCTTTGCAGATGGTCCCTGACTTACAGTAGGTTGTGTTCTGATTTTTATTGACTTTATGGTGGTGGTAAAGCAACATTCCCTCGGTGGAAATCGTACTTCAAAATTCTGAATTTTAACCTCTCCCCTGGCTGGTACCATGCTTTAGGAGACACTCTTGTGATGCTGGGCTGTGGCGGGGGCAGCCCCAGCCCTCTATGAAATCTTGAGAAGAAGCATTCAAGGTAACTGTGGCCAGGCTGGTGCTCAGGAGGTTAGATGTATTAAATGCATTTTTGTCTTAGGACATTTTCAACTCACAGTGGTTAATCAGGACAACCCCACTGTAAGGTGAAAACTCTATCACCATCATGTGAAGACACCTTTGAAATGTTTCTTTCCCTTTTCCATACCCTGAACCGCAGCTAATTTGGGACAGGGAACCAGTCAATTGTTAGCACAGCACATGGTACAGATATAGATCTATAAAATTAGCCCTATCCTAAGCAACACCCATGAATATCCATGAAATCATGGGTTACCAGGGTTATGAACAGCAAAAATGCATTAAAATACAGACACTCCTTGTTTAATGATCAAGTTTCCTTCTAGCAACTAGGTCGTTAAGTGAATTGGTTGCTAACTGAGGAATAGTATATAATACGTACATTACAATAATAAGAACAAAGAGATGGTAAAGGAAACTCCAACTTGATGCTTTGCTTTTATCTGTGTAACTCTTAAACGCAGCACTATGATGTACAACAGAACATAAAACTATAGTACTGCTGTAAAGAATAATCAGCAAATATTACAGTCCTACAGAAACAAGGTATACTATACAAAGAAAGGTATTAAGGATCTATCAACAAGTTGTGTAGTGCTGTTCCAAAAAATGACAGGTCACAATGTGGTGGGTCATAATTTCGAACAGCGTACCGCCGTCATGTGAGAACAGTGGTTAAGCAGTTAAGTTGTTAAATGAGAAGAACACACGAGTAGCTATCAAAACCTAGTTTCCATGTGTACTACCCCACATCTTCTGTGTATGACCCATGTGGGGAATCGAGGTTTCCACACTATAGTCTGAGAGTTCGCGTGGATATCGTGTTCTGGAACCCTCCATGGGCAGAGGACTCAGGCTGTTATTCCAAGCACTGCCTGCCTTGTTCAAGGACAGCACTGGTGACCTTTACAGACCTTGCTCGTAACAATGCTGGGAGCCGAAGAGTGACTTCCGGGGTGCAAACCTGAATTTGTGTGCTAACCCAGCCTCCTCTGGGCCCTCCCGCCATCAATTTCTCTAATTCTGCCTTCTGTGAAGCTGCTGGGCCAGGCAGATAGTGGTGGAAATAAGGGAAGATACTTTACTTTCTAAGATGTTGCTGGTTATCACCAACACAAGAAATCCTGACAGAGGGGAAGAGGCCGACTTCTAGAGCAAAATTCAATAGCATCCCTGACAGGAAGGGGTCCAGGTTGAGTTAAAATTTAGGATCTGACTTAATCTTTAAATGTAGTGACATAGAGTATAGATATGAAGGTCAGCCCTGACTGGACCTTTTTCCAGAATGTTCTGCCACCCTCGGGTAGAGGCGGCCCTGGTGTGAGGCTGTTCAGCCATTTTGTAGTCAGTGTCCTTGGCTACAAATTTCTGTAATGCCTATTTCCTACTCTGCCAAATGAGGCTGAAACACCAAATGCATACGGTTCTCTTTCCAAATCTCTGGCCTTCAGACTCAATATTTATTTAAAAGCAATGAAAAGCGAGATAGGTGAAATCACTCCATCAACCTGTGATTTTTATCAAATGTTCTATTTCCAAATTTAAAAATAAATATATAGATAACAGGAAGGAGTGAGATCTTTTGCAAATGGGAAGGGCATCAAGAGATGGAGGGAGGGGAGGGGCTGAAAAAGCAAATTGAGATGTGTTGTGTGCATGTACCAGTGCCACACGGGAATGTGAACAGTGTGTACCCCAAAATGTGCCCATGGAAATGAAAAAGATTAAGTGTAACAAAAAATAAAAGTAAAACAAATGACACATCAACATAGGAGTCTGACTTTGGAGAGGTTACTAACTGTGCTCCCATTTTAAAGCTCAATTCCATCTCAAGGTTGTTTTAAACGACCTCCTCATAAACCCTACAAGTTTGTCCTGACAGAATTTTCTTGTTACTTATAAGTCTTCTCCCAGCCACAAAATAACAAATATCCTCTGCCCCGCAAAAGCACCACCACACACACCTCCTACCCAGAGGTCTATAAACCTGATTACACCTCACCCACCGTCTTCCTTTCTCCCGCTGCGGTGGCAGGCAGTGAGGCAGTGAGGGTGGAAGGGGCACGCGCGCATGTGTGTGTGGAGGCTGCTTGTCGGGGAAGCAGGTAAGAGAATGAACGAGTGTTCCTCAGGTGTGAGTCGGAAGTGGAGAGAGACGTTAGTCACAGCGTCTGAGAATGATGAACTGATCGACTGTGTCCGCCCAGCCCCTGGGCTTGCTGAGGCTGACAATGTCGTTGGCCAATAAGGGAGGAAGTCCCATCCTGCAGAACCCCGTGGGTTGAGAAGCCCTTTGCAGGGTGCACTGAACTACTCCACTCTGTTTCTGAATATATTATGTGGAGCATATATAATTACTCGCCTGCATTTAATTTAGTTCCTAATGGAGCTAGAACATTTGTAGTTAGAAATACTTTCAATGGATCCAGTACATTATTGAAAGTAATGGCCATTGAGGCAGTGTCATGATCACTGGTAGCTGGGACAGTTTAACTGGGAGCAGGCTGCTTTTTTGTGGAGATAAGGATGAGAGCAATCCTATTTTGTACAAAACAGAAATTTCCTCTGCTCATTTGGCTAAGGGAAACCCAGGAGATAGATATGAAACTAGGAACTGAGGCTCCCTTGATAAGGGATGGAACTTCCTGAGGCTCTGAGTATCCTGGGCTGTTTGTACCAGGATACCTCACTTGTTCTCAGTGCAACTTTATGTAGCATGTACCCATTTTACAGATAAGGAAACTGACTACCTAAAAATGGTCAAGCCAAGATGGACTCCAGGCAGCCTGTCTCTGTACACTAAGCCACTGTGCACTTGGCCCTCTGGAGTCCCATAGCTGGAAGGCAAGGAACAGAGGGGACTCAGGATGTAAGTGAAATGGCCACAGAAGCTTCTACATCAGGGAGAACACAGTGCCTGGTGCCTGGCATGGAATAGATTCTTGGTAAACGTTGAACTGAAATGGAGCATAGTTACACGGACTGTTAGCCTGGTCTCCCAAGTTCACCAAAATTTGTCTTCTTTGATTTTCTTGAACTGGGTAAACCACAGAAAATGTGTTTTCCTAAAAAAAAAAAAAAAAAAAAAAAAGTCTGTCTGGTTCATGGAAAACTACAGCTGGACACGGGAGAAGGAATCTTCCTACTCACGATCCTGAGAGGTTTGGTCCAAGGCCAGAGCCCAGTGGCGCTGCTGACCCACAGAGCTCACTGGGAGCGCCGTCCTGTTCCCCGCCGGCTTTCCCGGCGAAGTGTGTGTGTTTGCACAGTACAGAGCAGCCCTGCCTGTGCACTCAGTGCCCGCAGAATACACAAGATTCCAGTGGGCACACGGCCTTGTGCGGAGTCCAGCCCGCCCTGGCCACAGGCATGTGGCAGGACCTGGGGGCCAGCTCAGCTTGCAGGCATCGGAGGGGGCTGCAGCTAGCGGGGGTCCCGCCAGCTGTTCGCTCAGTGCCAGCCTCTCCCGGTTCTCCTGGCTGTGGTCCAGGTGTGGTCAGGGCAGCCTGAACGTGGGACAGAGCCGCCTCTCCCCTGCCTGTCCCCTGAGCTACGCCGGTGCTGCTCCCCTTCACCTTCCCAACACGTTGCCTGGGTGCCCTGGCCCTGTGTGCAGGTTCTATGGCCCGCTCTGCCTTCCTGGTGCTACTGCAGAGTGTGCAAGTCCTGTTCAACAGCCAGTCAACCACTTATTACTCTGCCTGGTCATCGCTTGCAGATATTTGACTCAGTCAATCTAAGTGGCCTGGTACAGAGTAGGGAGGCCAGCACTAACCTCTCTCCCTCCCCTGGGGAGATTCTCTTCCATTTGGCCCACAGGATATTTCGAAATTACTTGCCCACACCTAAAAATCCTAGAGTTTTCATATGAAATTCTGGATTTCCAGCCTCTCTTGGAAAGGTGACAAACTTGGCAACACTGGCCCACGTTCCCCCGAGGCCCCCAGGGTGCGTGACCGGGGAGCTGCTGTCTCTCCCCATTCCCACCCAGGGGCACACCAGGCTGAGCTGGCCCTGCTGGTGGGGGGTTTGCCCCTGTGTTAGAGGAAGAGAAACAGAAAGCAAGGGAGGCATGGCTGATTTTTGTCTCTGAGTTGTCAGGGAAGGTAATTAACAAGAGGGTGTTTGATCTGGATGTTGTGAGATGCTGCTAGGGAGAAATTAAGCAGACCATGAGTTAAGCCAGGTTTTGGTATCCCTTGGGATGTCCTGATGGCCCAGGGGGACCGAGGCCACCAGGCTGGCAATGGTGTTCTTCCCTTTCTTACCCCCAGAGCCATATCAAAACCCAGGACCCACTGAATAACTGCTGAGAGCCTCCTCAACCCACTCCCCATCCCTGTCCGCTTTGCCATCTCCTAGTGTGGGACCGCATAATTTTCCCCAGAAGGTCTTGTGCTCGCCCTTTAAGGACTTGCTGATCTCGAGATCAGGAGGCCAATTGTGGCTGTAAGACATGCAGCATTAGCGCTTCGGGCCTCCCCCAGACAGGGAGCCTCTCAGGCCCTTTCCCAGACCTAGTGAATAGGAATCTGCACATTAACAAGGTCTCTGGGTCACTGGAGCCCATTCGATTTTCCTCTGAGGCAGTGGTTCTTGACCTTGTCTGCACATTACAATCACTTAGGGAGCATTAAAAAATCCTGGCCGTACCCAGACCAATTAAATCAAATCTGTAGGGTTGGGACCCAGGGATTGGAGGCCCTGAAAGCTCTCCAGGTGATTCCAATTTGCAGACAATCAGTGCTTTAGGATGGAAGTGAACAAAACTGCCTGTTCATTAGACTCACCTGGCCATTTTTTTTTTCTGGTTTCTAAAACCAAGCCGCACTCCAGACCAATTAGGTCCCAGTGCCTGGGGGTCAGTGGGACGCGGCGGCTCCATCTGGAGCTTTGCCGGATGATGGCTGTGTGAGGCCAGGATTGAGAGCTGGTGCTTTGGTGAGTAGAAATTGTGTTTTATTTTTCTTGCGCCTCCCACAATGGTCGGCATATACAGAATGCTCACCCGGATGATATTATTATTCTTACTGCTTTTCCTATCGCTCCGGTCATCATTGTCTATGGTGAACGAAGCTCACTGTAGGGCACGGGCATTTGAGCAGGGGCAAGTTGGGTGGCAAGTGGCACGGGGGCCGGGGGTAGGCGCATCAGGAGGTGGGATTAGTGAGGGTATGTGCCCCAAGACAGAGGCATTTATTGTCTCAGTTTTGGAGGCTCGAGGTCAAGGTCATAGTCGAGGAGGGTCAGCAGGACTGGTTCTGCAGACAGCTGTGAGGAAGCGACTGTTCGGCGCCTCTCTCTTCCCCCTGCTAGTTTGCTGGTGACCCTTGGCCTTCTTTGGTTTGAGCATCACTTGATCTCTGCCTTCATCCGCCCGTGGTGTTCTGTGTGTTTGTATGTGTCCAAATTCCCCCTTTGTAAGGACTTTGATGATAGATATTGGATCTCACCCTAACCAGCACAGCACTCAGCTAATTACATTTGCAATCGATGACTATTTCCAAATAAGTTCACCTTCTGAAGCATTGGGGATTAAGCCTTCAACCTACGAAGGGGAAAGGGTACAGTTCAGCCCATAACAATAGTTGTGGACATTGTTTTTGGACGTTGTGTCATGTGCCAACACTGGACTACAGAAATTTTAGTATAGTTATTTTAGATTAAGCCAAGTTTTCGTCTATGAAGTCAGCATACTAGTTTCTAACTTTTGCCAAAATCGTAACTTCTTCAAAGGACCTCCTGGGGATTTGGACAAAACTGAAAAGACAGACATTACTGGCCGGTGGCTCATGCATTGCTAGCATCTGGGAGGGCTAGCTTGTGGAGACAGCTGGAGAGATTTGGGTGAACAATATATAAGTCACTCTTCCTGCTTGGGCATTCACTGGCCATCTGCTTTCCCAGGTTTGAGTTGGCGCTTTTGGTCAACTCAGGGTCCTGAGATTTCACCAGTGAATATTTTCAGGAAGACTGAGAGACAGAGACCCTGACATAACAGTACCCGTGCTCTTAACAGGTACTTAAAGTTTCCTCCTTTCTCTTCCTTCCCTTTTTTGCTCCTTCTCTCTTCTCTATTCCTAGGCTCAATTGTTAAGATAGCGTTACTTGTTAATTGTTCTTTTTGTGATTTTGTTTGTGGTAATTAAATGCAGAAAAGACTTGGTAATTAGATGCTGTAATTAGAAACACCTTCAGGTCAGGAGGGCATTTCCTGAGCAGGGCTTTAAGAGCGGCTTGCTGCCTATTGCCTTCACACCTGCACTGGTGTGTTCATGCGTGCATGCATGTGTGTGTCAGAGCGGCCTTCTGCTCACAATGGCACATTGCTGCCTGCCTTCCCAGTTGTCTGCAGCTGCAAGCTGAATTGGAAACCTTCCATGGTTCCCGTGGTGTCCTGTGGGGCCACAGCGTGCACACTTCCCTGCTGGAATCTAGACAGTCCCAAAAGGCATTGTCTCCAGAAGTTGTCTGTCTTTCTGCTGCATCTCTTATAAAAATTTAAAAAGTGCAGTCCTGAGTCTTTTTCTTTTTGCTATCTATAAAATTCTTCCTCCCTCCTCAAAAGCACAAGCAAAAATGAGACAAAAACAACAACAAAACAAACAAACACTGCAATTGTCATGGGCTTGAAATAAAACCCCTGTGAAGACTGGAGTTGAGCTACTGATTTCTTTCTTCACTGTTTGGAATCCATTGTTATCAGAAGCAGCTTCTGGGAAGAAATAAAAGGGTCTTCAGTTGTGATTTGCCTGGTCTGCGTTTTCAGTTTTGACTCCTTTTTCTCCTGCATCTTTAATTTGGGAGCTTTAGACTTCAGACCAAGAGGCCAAGTGGAGTTGGGCCCTCTTTCTGGGTGTGAATCTGGAAAGATTAACTAGACATCGACACCCCACAAACAGAAGAGACAGACTCTCCGCCTGGCCCCCAGGAGAGCCTCTGCTCCCCAGCCCTGTCTTACCCAGCGTGGACTCCAAGTCAAAGTTCACTCATGGGGATTCCGAAGTCTCCCAGAAATACTCCAAACCCCCCGAACAAGTACATGTCTAACCCTTACCCTGCGCTGGCCCGCCCCTCCCCTAGGTCTGAGAGGGGGGTCTTAGAAGTGCTTCATCCGAAGTTTGGCACCTACTTACCTTCCCCGCCCACAATGCTTGCGAGTGTGGTATTCTGCTTTGGTGTATGCATTTGGCACATACTGTGCTAGATCTGTTTTGGTGTGAGGGGAAATTTTTTCTCCCCAGGTTCACGATTGGAATCGATGCTTCCCTGTCGATGGAGGCCTCTATGGTGACCTGGGCACCAGGCAGGTGGGTGAAGCCGATCGAGGGGCTAACAGGCCTTAGCTGGAGGAAGTTTCAGCAGATGGGCCTGCCTTCTGCTCCTATCGCTGCTGTCCCCTTAGCAGAGGACAGTCTGTGTCGAGGCCATACGTTCTGCTTTCCTGAGATACGGGGCTGTAGTTCTGCAAAGCACAACCTGGCTTCACAGAAAGGACCCGGTCATTCTTGGGTACCACCGAGCCTCCAGGCCACATGCAGTGGAGGAAATCTAAATGGCATGTGATGTAGGTTCCCAGGGGCGACGGCGGATGGCCATGGATTCGGGGAGTGACTTGTTCACAGAGTGTGCTCTCTCACTCTCACAGTCCAGGGGGCTCAGGGAAGCTCAGCTGGCATTGACTCTTTGCTTTGCTTGCCTCCAAGGTGCCTTGTACACAGTGGTGTGATGTGTGTGGGGGGTGCGTAGCCATTGTGGACACGTGAACAACCGGTTGACTTACACTGTTCACCAGGGAGGTAGCCAGAGGGAGGAAAGCACCATTTCAACTCTTGAGAAAGCAGCTTCAGTGAAATCCTCTCTATCCACAAGTGAGACCTTCCTCACAGGAAGATATGCCGGATTGGGAAAGCTACTTCCCAAACTCAGTTCCTCCCTCCTGCCTCCTCTATAGCCCTACTTCTTCATGAAGACATATTTGTCTTGCTCATTGAGTTATGCTCTTCAAACTCCCCCCCCAGCCTATTTTATTTCTAATGAAAATATCACCTATAAGGTATTTCTGGACACACATGTCTTACCTGTAGCGCCCCACAGAAGATATCCTCAAACATAGTGGACCCTTGACTTATGAACTCGATCGGTTCCTGAGGGCTGTTTGTGATTCAAGTTGGTTGTAAGTCAATATGGCTGAGATCTGGACGTTTACCTGGGCATGTGCTGTAGATAACAAGAGGCAGATGAATCTTCCATTAACCTAATTAACCCAAGTTGTTCATCTCTCAGGCCAGTTGTAATCGAGGGTCTACTGTACCACATGGAGCTGAAATTTCCCTCTTATTTAGTTGGATGCATTTTCACTTGCTGTGTGGTCCAGAACTCTGGGAAAAATGCTAAGAAGCCAAAAGTACTTTCTAGTCATTACACAGAACTGAGTTTAAATCTAACTATATGAGCCTCAGTTGCCATCTCAGAAAACTTGAGGTCTGAAGTGAGTAGCTAAAGATGACATGTGCTATTTCTAGTGCATTATCTAGCGCCACTTGGGAAGTCCTGAGCAATATAAGTTCCTCCATTTTCTTTGAAGGAGATAAATGCCTAAAGCCCCCAAGAGTCTGAGTTTGTAATAGAAATATTAGTTGAAACCAGTAATTTAGGGACTTGGCCCATTTTTATGTAAATAAGAGTTCAGAGTTCATTCTTATTAGCTAAAAGCCTAGCTGACTTTGCTGTTGTTAGGTCTCAGTGTTTATAAAGTCAACAAAGAATACTATGTTGACTATTGAAGAAAATAGGTAATCTGGGTGTTAAAGGAATATATAAAACTTGAATTCAATATTAATTTTGACATGTAACATTTGCCTTGTTCCCCTCAGGGGTCTGATGGAGCAACACTTTGCCCAACTTTAGCCACTATTTCCTTGGGTCTATAATAGGCCACCCTTCTCTTGTTCAGTTTTGACTTCTTATCAGAGATCTTATTCATGATATATTACCCAAGTTAGAAAATTGTTATGAGGATCAAGAGATAAGGTGGACATGCAGCTGGTGTGTAGAAGTCACCAGCAAGTAGAGCTCTAGTTATTGCTGCAACGTATTATAGAGAGGGGAAGAAAGCAGAAGTAGAGTATGTTAAATATATTTTATCCTCTGATTGAGCTTTATTTCTTTAGAGCAGTGGTTTTTCAATTCCTTAACTTTTGCTCCCCTCTCAAGAGATGTTTGGAAAAGTCTGGACATTTTTCATGGCCATCACTGGGATGGTGGGAATGGAGGCATGGATGCGCTGCTGGTGTCCAGTGGGGAGAGACCAGAGATGCTGCTCAACCTCCTGCAGCGCACAGGGTAGCACTCCCAAGCCAAACATTCTCTGATCCCAGGGTCAGGAGCATTAAATGGTGAAGCCCTGCCTTAGACAGGTCTTGACTTCATGAGGCCCTGTGAATGAAGGATAAATCTTGTTTTTTTTTTCCAGTAAATTAGACCAGTGATCACATCTCCTGTGTTTTGCAATTGTACCTACCCCTGACCTCTCAAGGAAATAATATAGGATTTATTGAAACTACTTGGATCTCAGCGTGACCTTCCTCACAGGAAGATATGCCGGATTGGGAAAGCTACTTCCCAAACTCAGTTCCTCCCTCCTGCCTCCTCTATAGCCCTACTTCTTCATGAAGACATATTTGTCTTGCTCATTGAGTTATGCTCTTCAAACTCCCCCCCCAGCCTATTTTATTTCTAATGAAAATATCACCTATAAGGTATTTCTGGACACACATGTCTTACCTGTAGCGCCCCACAGAAGATATCCTCAAACATAGTGGACCCTTGACTTATGAACTCGATCGGTTCCTGAGGGCTGTTTGTGATTCAAGTTGGTTGTAAGTCAATATGGCTGAGATCTGGACGTTTACCTGGGCATGTGCTGTAGATAACAAGAGGCAGATGAATCTTCCATTAACCTAATTAACCCAAGTTGTTCATCTCTCAGGCCAGTTGTAATCGAGGGTCTACTGTACCACATGGAGCTGAAATTTCCCTCTTATTTAGTTGGATGCATTTTCACTTGCTGTGTGGTCCAGAACTCTGGGAAAAATGCTAAGAAGCCAAAAGTACTTTCTAGTCATTACACAGAACTGAGTTTAAATCTAACTATATGAGCCTCAGTTGCCATCTCAGAAAACTTGAGGTCTGAAGTGAGTAGCTAAAGATGACATGTGCTATTTCTAGTGCATTATCTAGCGCCACTTGGGAAGTCCTGAGCAATATAAGTTCCTCCATTTTCTTTGAAGGAGATAAATGCCTAAAGCCCCCAAGAGTCTGAGTTTGTAATAGAAATATTAGTTGAAACCAGTAATTTAGGGACTTGGCCCATTTTTATGTAAATAAGAGTTCAGAGTTCATTCTTATTAGCTAAAAGCCTAGCTGACTTTGCTGTTGTTAGGTCTCAGTGTTTATAAAGTCAACAAAGAATACTATGTTGACTATTGAAGAAAATAGGTAATCTGGGTGTTAAAGGAATATATAAAACTTGAATTCAATATTAATTTTGACATGTAACATTTGCCTTGTTCCCCTCAGGGGTCTGATGGAGCAACACTTTGCCCAACTTTAGCCACTATTTCCTTGGGTCTATAATAGGCCACCCTTCTCTTGTTCAGTTTTGACTTCTTATCAGAGATCTTATTCATGATATATTACCCAAGTTAGAAAATTGTTATGAGGATCAAGAGATAAGGTGGACATGCAGCTGGTGTGTAGAAGTCACCAGCAAGTAGAGCTCTAGTTATTGCTGCAACGTATTATAGAGAGGGGAAGAAAGCAGAAGTAGAGTATGTTAAATATATTTTATCCTCTGATTGAGCTTTATTTCTTTAGAGCAGTGGTTTTTCAATTCCTTAACTTTTGCTCCCCTCTCAAGAGATGTTTGGAAAAGTCTGGACATTTTTCATGGCCATCACTGGGATGGTGGGAATGGAGGCATGGATGCGCTGCTGGTGTCCAGTGGGGAGAGACCAGAGACGCTGCTCAACCTCCTGCAGCGCACAGGGTAGCACTCCCAAGCCAAACATTCTCTGATCCCAGGGTCAGGAGCATTAAATGGTGAAGCCCTGCCTTAGACAGGTCTTGACTTCATGAGGCCCTGTGAATGAAGGATAAATCTTGTTTTTTTTTTCCAGTAAATTAGACCAGTGATCACATCTCCTGTGTTTTGCAATTATACCTACCCCTGACCTCTCAAGGAAATAATATAGGATTTATTGAAACTACTTGGATCTCAGCATCTTGGCATTTTCACTATAATGGTTACAGAGTGGTCATGTTTTGAGGCTTTCATAAAACAGTTACATCTGGAGAGTATAATGTGCTTGCTGGGAACCTAAAACTGCTCTAAAAATAGTATTTTTAAAAATGAACATAAGCAGAAAAGTGATTCTGATTAATGGAGCTTTGTGATTTAGCTCTGACTCTTTTGAGTGAAAAGTTATGGTGAAACGAGTTCCAAGAATAAAAGTTATTTTAAGTAAGATTATATAAATTTTCATGTCTTTTTAAATTATTGAATTAAATGACAATAACAGAGGTATTTCTTTTTTATACTTAATCAGATATGGGAGTAAAACCCTCAGGTATCACACTTGTTTAAGGGTGGCAAATGTTTAACATGAAGGCCAGATTAAGATTCTATGTATCCTTATCATTTTGTTATGCCCTGTCATGGTTTTTCACCTACTATTTTTTTTTTTTTTGGTCACTTAACCACCTCAGGTCTCAGTTTATTCATCGGAAAAGTGAGAGATCAGACAAGTCACCTTCCTAGGTGCTCACCAAGATTCTATGCATTTTGGAAGAATGTGTCTAGGTAGCTGATTTGTCGGGGAGATGTTTTGGATCTGTGGTTTTTCTCCTACTAATTTTTTTTTTTTTTGGTCACTTAACCACCTCAGGTCTCAGTTTATTCATCAGAAAAGTGAGAGATCAGACAAGTCACCTTCCTAGGTGCTCACCAAGATTCTATGCATTTCAGAAGAATGTGTCTAGGTAGCTGATTTGTGGGGGAGATGTTTTGGATCTTGTTGGGATATGAGCATACTGGGTCTTATTGTCCCTTCTGGAATTGAGTGGGACCTCAAGGCCACCTCATTTACCTCTTGTTTCTCACAAGTGCTTTCCAGATCCTGGAGGATCTGTGTTAGCCTTCATTTACTCTAATAAAACACCTGAGAAAGTCAATTTTTATGTATTTATTTAAACATTTTTAAATTTATTGGTACATTCTAGGTAGACAGTACAGTAGACAGTGACATTCATCACTGGGATCTTGTACCTTTACATGACAGGCCTTGGTTCTCATTTTTTCCTGGTGCCCCACCCTCCCTTCACCCTCCCCTCCCCTCCCCGCTTCAAACACTTTAATTCCATTTTTACATTTTCTCATATTTTTTTTTCCTTTTCCCTTGCTCCCCCTTCCCTGTCCTTCTCAGTGTCCCTACACCTTTGGTCCTTTTCTTCCTATTTGCTAAGTGTCCCATTAGGATCTTGAGTACTATTTAGTTTTTCACACCAGAGATACTATTTGGTATTTGCATATGTGTGCCTTATTTATTTCACTAAGAAGTATATCCTCAAAATGTACCCATTTAACTATGAATGAATCTACTTTCTCATTCTTTATGCCTGAGTAGTATTCCATTTTGTAGAAAAACCACATCTTCCTTATCCAGTTTCCAATTGATGGGCAGATGGGCTGTTCCCAAGTTTTAGCTATTACAAACTGTGCCGCTATAAACACGGGTGCGCATATATCACTGTGGTATGATTCTTTCACTTCTTTTGGAAAGATACCCAACGGAGGGATGGCTGGGTCAAATGGAACCTCTAGTCCTAGTTCTTTGAGGTATCTCCATATTGATTTCCATAGTGGTTGCACCAGTCTGCACTCCCACCAACAATGGAGATATGTAAATAAAAGAGTTCTTTTATTTACCTTTCTCCCCACAACCCCGCCAACATTTGTTATTGTGTGATTTCTTGATAGCAGCCATTCTTTGTGGGGTGAGGTGGAATCTCAGTGTTGTTTTCATCTGCATCTCTCGAATGACCAGTGATGTGGAATATTTCTTCATATAGTTTCATTGTGTCCCATAGATTCCTGTATGTTGTATTGGCATTTTTGTTTATTTGTAAAAACTGCCGAGGCAGTCAATTTAAAGGAGGAAGGATTTACTTTTGGCTCACAGTTTCAGGAGTTGAAGTCCATGGCCACCTGGCTGTGTGTCTTCTAGGTCCATGGTGAGTAAGAACATCATGGTGGAAGCACATGGTGGAGGAAAACTGCTCATCTTGTGCTTTGCAGAAGTGTGAGGAAGGGGAAGGAGGGAGGGAGTAAGAGGGGGGAGTATGTCTTTCAAAGCACACCCTCAGTGACCTGCTTCCTCCAAGTAGGTGCCACCTGCAGGGTCTGAGCCTTCAACATGACCTTTGCGGAACATTCTCGGATCCAAATGATGGCAACCAGAGCCTTTTGTTTTCCTTTGTTCTCCTGATAACTGGGTTGCAACTGACTGAGTGACCTTGGCCTCAAGTCTCTGCTTTCCATGACTCTGACCAGGTGGTCTGTACTGGGGTTCAGGTACCATCCTGGGTAGGTTTGGAGGCATTGGCTGTTAGCAGAGATGACCCTGCCAAGACCCTGGCTGAGCTTGGTTCGTCTATGAAGGAAGGGACAGGCAGAGGGGGAGCTCTTCAGCAATACATAGGTCAAATCCGGGAAAATTCAGAAGGAAAAGCCATGACAGAGTGATGCAATAATGTCCCTGTGAAACACACTTCCTGGGACCCAGCTCTTGTGTAGTTTCCTGAAACAGTGCTCTGGGGTTGACAAATAACTTGCATCAGTAAACTTGATACAAGCAGAAGCCAATAAGCCCACATGCTTGTGACTTCCCACCTGGGTTCCCAAGTCCATGAAGAGAGGAACTCTGTGTGAGCTGAGCTGCCTGAAGACTGCAGACCTGGATAAACCCAGGCAAGACAGCAGAACAGCTCCACCGAGCCAGTTCCCACTGCCAACATTGGGAGCAATGATCTCATGGGTAGTTAGTTCTACAGAGCTCATAACCTCTGTGAGCTCACCACTACTCGATCATTTGCTTATGAGGTCAGGGGGTCAGGAAAGCCAGCTCAGCCCCCTGTCCTTTGTCACCCTCTCCTGTGTCAGCTCCTCTTTGCTGTGGTTTACATGCTTACCCTCAGTGCCCCAGAGGGCCTGATGCCCATTGTGCATTATATTGCCCCAGCTTGCTCCTTCTCTTGTCTTTGACCTGAGCAGCATTATAGCTGAGTATCTCCGGGGCTTGGAGCAAAACCTTGATGTTCACTGGATAGGTAGAAAAACAGGTTATAAAGCATGGTGGTTTGTTCATAGTACAGAAAACCTTGAAGTGACAGACATCTCCTTGACCCTCGAATCTTCCTCACTGTACCAACTTGCTCTGTAGGTGGTAGCTCAGCAAGGAAAGCTGAGGGTGCACTGGAGCCAGTCAGTCAAGACCTATTTAAGTCTGCTTTTTACCCAGTTTCCACCAATGCCTGACTTTATGTTCTTTGGACTCTTTTTCCTGATCTGGTGCTCCTGGCTTGGGCACATCTTTCTGGTGACTTGCTGTCCACGTCCCCCTCACTTGGGAACCCCTGCAGCATGAACCTGGCTCCAACCTCTGCTCCCAAACTCCTCCCCGTTCCTGTCCCTCTCTCTTCTGGCCTTGGAGATTTGATGAGGGACTGGTTAGAGTCAAAGTCGATTGATGCCCCCTTGAAGTGGTTTCACCACAGGAAGAGGAATGATGTAGAGATGAGAAACACAGACAGATTAGTTTATACTTCAGATTTGGTCCTTTTCAATTTCTTCCTTTCTCTATTTAAAAAAAATCATTCGTGGTAAGTTTACTTTTCTTTTGAATAGGAGCCTAAAATAAAAGTATCATTTTGGAAAAAGGTTCCAAAGAAAACTTAAAACTAATGAATGACCACAGATTTGCTCTGTGTGTTGTGTTGGAACACAGTGGCATCTGTCTTCGAAGGAGGCAACTGCTCTGCACTGAGCCAGGCTGAGAATGTCCACTACTTAATGGACTCCAGAACATCAAAGAATGGGAATTGGGCCCATTTATACTCACATCGTCTATTATCATATATTTTTTAAAAATTCACTTTATTCATACATTTTAGGTCTACATTATGATCTCATCCATCATTGAGAATTTGCACCTGTCCATGATATATCTTTGTTTTTGTTTTTTCCCATCCCCTTTCCCACCCTTCCACCCCTCCACCCCTCCACCCCTCCCTATTTACAAAAGCTTTGTTTCTGTTTTCTTTTTCTTTTTGTGCAGTTTTTCTTTCCCTTCTTTCCTTTCCCCCACACCCCTACTTCTCCTTCCCCTTTGAACTTGTTCTTCCTATTTCACATTATCTATTATATCATTTCTTTGTAATCTATAAGATGATTGTGCACTGCTCCCCTTTCCCACCCTTCCACCCCTCCACCCCTCCACCCCTCCCTATTTACAAAAGCTTTGTTTCTGTTTTTTCTTTCTTTTTGTGCAGTTTTTCTTTCCCTTCTTTCCTTTCCCCCACACCCCTACTTCTCCTTCCCCTTTGAACTTGTTCTTCCTATTTCACATTATCTATTATATCATTTCTTTGTAATCTATAAGATGATGGTGTGCACTGCTGGTCTCTGGCTCCACTGCAAGTATGCATGTACAACTAAGCATGAGAACTAAGTACCCTGTACACTGTTATAGTTTGGATGCTGAGTGTTGCCCACCAGTCTACATGTTCAAGCTTTATTCTCCAAGGTGACAATAGTGGGAGGGGGTGGAGACTTTAAGAGAGGAGGCCCAGCAAAGGTCATTGAGGCATTCCTATGAAGGGTAGAGAGAGGCTCCAGCCTTTTCTCCTTCCCCTGCTTCCTGGCCATGAGCTGAACAATTTTTCTCCACTGTGTGCTCCTGCCATGTTGTGCTGTCTCACTGCAGGACCAAAGCAATGGGACTGAGTGACTATAGGCTGAAACTTCCAAAATTGTGAGCCAAAAATCAAGCATTTCTCTTTATAAGTTAATTATTCTAGGTATTATTATAGTGATGGAAAGCTAATGTGCATGCACATGCGCACACAAACACACACACATACACAAACACACACACCCCAAGGCATACATGAAACAAAAATAATGACAACAAATCAAGTGTATGTCATCCACACCTTGAAGGTCTCTAGATGTGAATTTTGTAGAACTTAATGGAAGATAGTATGTTTAAAATGTGTGCTTTAAAAAAAATCTTTTAAATTGCAATTAATTTTTTTGTTTTTGTACCTAGAATTGAACTCAGGACCTTGGTCTTGCAAGCCAGGTATGGTGCCACTGAGCTAAATGCCCAGCCCTAATTTGCAATTAATTTTAGTTTAAAGCATCTTACAAAGTTCATCATTCTGTGCTCTTTAGGGAGCTTGAGATCACTATTATTTATTTGAACTATGGTTCAAAAGATTCTACTGATTAAAAAGACGAGTTTCACCACATAAGCTAAAAGTCTAGTGGTCTCTGTCAGTATTGAGCATTGCTATGTGGATGGCACTTGCTAAACCGTACTTGATATCTGTTCCCTTTGACCAGGCAGGGTACATGCATTCTTCTGTTCTCAGAATCTTAGATCTTCTGAATATGCATAGTTTCATTGAATAATCCCAATAATTTGAATAAGTAGCAACCGATGTCCTCTTTGTAGAGATGAGGAAGCAAGCTGAGAGGTTAATAATTTGCTCATGGTCACTTAAAAAACAGGCATTGACTTGGGGTTTTGAACCAGCTTGTATGGTGGACCAAAGTTCTTCTAATTCTTAAAGCCTTCTAAAATGACTGTTAGCCATCTTTGGAAAACACCTTATCTGTACCCATCTCAAAGGGTAAATGGGCACCAGGAGGTTTTTTTTTTTCAGCTTTAATTGAGTTTATTGGTACATTTTAGGGATACAGTACAGTTACATTCATTGTTGGGATCTTGTATCTCTACATGACAAGTCTTGATTCTCATTTTTTCCCCTTACCCCAGCCGCCCTTCACCCCCTCCTCCCTTCCCCATCTACAAACACTTTATTTTCATCTTTTCATTATCTCACATTTTTTTCTTTTCCCTTATTACCATTCCCCTACCCATCCCACCTTCCCTACACCTTTAGCTCCTTTCTTCTCATTTCTAAATGTCAGTAATCTTATTAGGATCTTATGTTTTATTGCAGATTATTCACACCAGGGAAACTATTCAGTATTTACACGTGTGACTTATTTATTTCACTTAGGAGTATATCTTCAA
>NW_022900919.1:13563809-13569034 GCF_012274545.1 Fukomys damarensis | reverse complement strand
TGAGAAATGTCTGTTCATTTCAGATGCCCATTTTTGAATCGGGTCTTTATATTTGGGGGGACTGATTGTTTTGAGTTCTTTATATATCCTTGATAATAGTCCTTTGTCTGAGGAACAGCTGGTAAAAATTTTTTCCCACATTGTAGATTGTCTCTTAGTTCTGCTGATGGTTTCTTTTGAAGTACAGAAGCTTTTTAGTAAGATGAGATCCCAGTTGTTGGTTCTATCTGCTAGTTCCCGTGCTACTGAGGATTTGTTCATAAAGTCTTTTCCTATACCAATGTCTTCCAGAGTTCTGCCTAACTTACCTTCCAGCAAGTTTAATGTTTCTGTTTTAATATTTAGATCTTTAATCCATTTGGATTTTAATTTAGTGCATGGCAAAAGATAAGGGTCTAATTTTAATCTGTGGCAGGTTGACATCCAGTTTTTCCAGCACCATTTATTGAAGAGGCTATCTTTCTTCCACTGAGGATGGTCAGCTCCTTTGTCAAAGATGAGGTAGCTGAGTACATCTGGGTTTGTTTTTGTGTCTTCCAGTCTGTTCCACTGATCCTCAGGCCTATTTCTTTGCCAGTACCATGCTGTTTTTATCACACAGTGGCTTTGTAGTATAGTTTCAAATTGGGAATTGTTATACCGGCACCAGTAGTTTTAGACTTGCACTTCTTTGTCCTTGCGTGCAGCCCACAAGACAATGCTGCTTTACATTAGTGGCAGAGAGCCTTAATTGTCCACCCCAAACTCATGGGACCTTCATGGTACAGGCAGCTCTCTGGGAAGCAGACACCTAGGCAGGGACGCTACTTTCCTTCACCTACAAATGGAAATGACATTGGTGGCACCCACACAAGCGCAAACTTTGTGCTCTCCACTTACTGGCGGCTGGGAAGTAACACTAAGGTAACCTTGAAAACTACCCACTCCACCAAGTTTCCCGAAGATTGCTCTCTTCCATTCAGCCAAAGCAAACACAGGGCAAGTTAAGTGAGTGGAGCCTACATGTTTCTTGTGACATCATTGCAATTGGGGGTTTCTTCACTGAGGTGGTTAGTGTCACTCTACTATGAAAGAAACCAAACGAAACATCTTTGTTTGAGTTTAGGAAACAGTAAATCCAGTGCTCCCTGAAGTGACATCTGGAAAGAGGGGTGCCTCCGTGCTTCACCAAAGGGAACCTCCAGTTATGTAGTGAGTAGGAGCTCAGTCTATGCTTGGGCTTATTTTAAATATGGGCCCATGAGGAAGGAGGCTTGAGGTGAGGCTGGGGAAGAATGGAGTTCTCGCCTTTTTTCCTTCGTGGCCTAGTCAGTACCTTTGCGATGAGAAGTGAACTCAAGAAGACAGGGAAGAGTGGGTATTAGATTAACAAAACAAAAGCAAGGGCTGGGGATTTAGCTCAGTGGTTTGGCTGCCTGCCTTGCAAGCACAAGGTCCCAAGTTCAATTCCTGGTACCAAAACAAACAAACAAAACCCAAAAGTGAATGGAAATGTCTGAAATGAGTGAGCAGAAGTACCTGGATGAGTGATTTTCTAAGAAGTGTTAACCTGATGTCTGAACAGACAGAGCACATGCACTTTTCAGTTTTCAAAATCTTGGTTCTTCTGCAAGATTACGAGCATAGTTCCTCCATAGAATAAATCTCACATTATTTTCCTTATTTACAGGGATGTACTTTTCTGAGCACAAAGGTGATTGGATATTGATTTGGTTACAAATGAAGACCTTCCCTCTGTGGTTCATCGTCCTCCTGTTCTGTGCATTACTTATATTGTATTTTCTGAAAACCAATTTAATTAAAAATGTCATGTATGGTTTATTGAATTTCATCCAAAAAATAAATGATAACAAGAAAAATGGTTTGGCCTTATAACCAAACAAATGGATCTTTTGGTTAGTACTAGGTTTGGGGAGAAACAAGACTAATGCTTTAAATGCCAGTTAAATACCAGTGCTGTATGGGAGAAAAAGATGTTTTTATTTGATAATGGGAAATAGAATTACTTAAGGAAGTCTCTTGCAGTAGTTACGAGATGTTTGTGTTTCTTGTGGGATGTCATCAGTCTTTGCAACCAAGGAGTTCTAATTCCAGATCTATTTCAGAGAATAAAATAAAAAATGTACCTTCTATTATGTAATTTGTTAATGGAAACTGTACTTTGTCTGTTGCTCATGGAAAGAAATCTTTGAAATTTTGACTCGGTCTGTGCAAGAAAATTCTTCTTCAGTTTTAAAAGAGAAGCAAGGAAAGCTGGACTTTCTCCCTCTGGAGAAGAACATGGAAAATAGCAGCAGGAAACCAACCATCTTTGCACCAGGAAGGAAACCAGTTTCATGAAGGAGCTGCAGTGTGTCTAAAACAGAGAGGAGACTCCCCTCTGTCAGGGCTTCTCGGCTTCTGTGCTGCTGACATTCTAGGTGGGGCAGTTCTTTCTGGTGGGAGCTACCTCGTGTATGTTGGGATAATAATAGTGTTATGAGGCCTGGCCCCTAGATGACAGTTGCAACCCAAGATTGTCTTCAGATATAGCCAAATACTTCTTGAGGGCACAAAATTGCTCTAAAGTCGTGCAATAGGAATACAATGTGACCCACAGCTGAATTTTAAATTTTCCTTGGAGCTACATTAAAAATAAAAAGAAGACAAAATTAATTCAAATAACACCTATTAATCTAAAAGTTCAAAATAAAATTCAATTATAACTAATATAAACCAACTGAGATTTCATAAGTTTACGTTTCAAAAAATAAATTCTGAAGTTTGGTGGTCATGTATTCAGTACCTGTGTTTCAAGTTCGTAACACCTGTGAGTGGTTAGTGGCCTCCGTGTTGGACTTCATGGTTCTGAAGCCACTAATCTCTACTTTTGATTGCCGGCTAATTGAGCCTATAAATATATAAATGTCCTTTTTTAAAAAATCAGTTGGGGTGGGGTTTTTAGTTTCTTCTGGCTGAAGTGCCCTAACACAAGGCCACCTGGCTCTCGTGTTAGCACAGGTAATGGACATCCTAGAGATAGATAGATATCTTTGCTAGCATTTCACCCTTGTTTGCAAATCTGGCCAACATGCCTGGCTGTGCGGCTCTAAGGCAGTGCTTCTGCTCAGACACCAGAAGCATCTTTCTGCAAGCCCTGTGCCGGCCAGTTACTTTCCTTTCTAAGGCCTTTCTTCCAGGAGCCATGCTTGCTCCTCTTTGTATTTCCTTGGGTCCTTTGTCTAGCTGCTAATCTGGATGTCCCTTCCCCCCATCCAAGAATTCCTTACTTGTGAGCTGCTCACATGGGCTCAGTGTGTTTCTGGTGGCAGGAAGAATACAGACAAAAGTGAGGTGGGGGCTGTCTCCAAGTGAATGAAATCAAGGCAGCTAGCTCTCTTGACTACATCTGGGAACTGCCGTGAAACAAAGGGAGGAATTCTTGTAGAAATGTCAGTATTAGAAACCACTGGAGGTTCACCAGGGAACTGTTTCAGGAGTTCCTGCCCCATGCAACAGGCTTGCGTAATTGAAATCACTTGGGTTGTAAAACCCAGACTTTTACCTTGAAAACTAGAAATCTGATGGCTGATCCCTCTCCCCGTTTTACAGGCGAGAAAACTAAGTCTAGAGATGTTGAATAATTTGCCCAAGTCTGTGCACTGTTGGCACCAGATTCAGGACTGTAACCTGTTCTGCCTCACTAAATGTTTCTATCTCAAATTGCTGCCTCCTCTCTTTGCTTAGTTTATTGAAATATTTTAGTATAGATAGAAGTTGCAATAGTAGCACAGAAGATTTCCATGTACCTGTCATCCAGCTTTCCCAATGACGACGTCTGATACAACATAATGATCAGAACCAGGGGACTGAGGTAGTGCAATACCAGCTACACATCCTATTCAGATTTTTTTTCAGTTATTACATATGCTCTTATTTTTGGCACATATCCTGTGGAGTTTCATCATTTACATATGGTCCCCTCTGTAATCAGGGTGCATAACTGTCTGATCAGCCCAAAGAAACTTTCTTGCTGGACATGGCAGCACACCCCTGTAATCCAGCACTCTAGGGCAGGAGGGGCTCAAGTTCCAGCCCAATAGGTAAAACTTAGCGACTAAGCACCTAGTGAGGCTCTATATGCTCTTATTTTTGGCACATATCCTGTGGAGTTTCATCATTTACATATGGTCCCCTCTGTAGTCAGGGTGCATAACTGTCTGATCAGCCCAAAGAAACTTTCTTGCTGGACGTGGCAGCACACCCCTGTAATCCAGCACTCTAGGGCAGGAGGTGAAACTTAGCGACTAAGCACCTAGTGAGGCTCTATCTCAAAAACAAAGAAAAAACTGTATCCAGGGCTGGCTGGGATGTAGCTGAGTACAAAAGTCTTGGGTTCAATTCCTAGTACCACAATACATGCACACAGACACACACACACACATACACACATCTGCACACACACATAGATAAAACTTTCTTTGATCCCTTTATAGTCAAAACCTCCCTCCAACTTTGATTCTTAATTATCTCATCTTTGTCACTTTAGTTTTGCAATTTTGAGAATATATAAAGGGAGGCAGTCTACACAACGCAGTCTCTCAAGACAGGCTTCTTTCCTTTAGCACAGTGCTCTGGCAAGTCACTGAAGTTGGCACACCTGTCAAGAACGCCTCTTCCTTTCTTACTCCTGAGTAGTGCTGAGTCGTGGGAGGGGTGTACCCATCACCCGTGAGGACGTGTTTGACTTGTTTTCTATTTTGGACTATTAAAAAAAGTAAGTGACAGAAAACCAAAAAGAAAACCAAAAGGAAAAAAGTGCTACGAACATTAAAATTTTATCTTTAGTAATTCTCCAGTGCTGTAGGATGGGATGATGATGATGATGATGATGATAATCATGATAATCCCAGCCTCTCAGAGTGCTGGAATTATAGGTGTGTGCCACCACATCCAGCAAGAAAGTTTCTTTGGGTTAATCAGATAGTTCTATATCCTGATTACAGTGGTGATCATATTTATTATTATTATTATTATTAATTGTTTTTATTATTTACCATGATTCTTAGTCTGTAAGGATCTTTACCTGCTAGTAGGGACAGAAAAGAAAGAAAGAAACACAAGCCACAGCTGTGGGTGCACAGTTGATTCCCAATTTGGGACACATACATGACAAACCTGAGAGACCCCATGGGCCAGGCGTATCATCTCCAGGGAAGAAATTTATCATTTAGATCCGTGATTCT
>NW_022900919.1:13495709-13563666 GCF_012274545.1 Fukomys damarensis | reverse complement strand
TCTGGGTTCTGGGTGGGGTCTGACAATCTGTGCCTTAGCTTTTGCAGAGCGACTGGGTAAGGCTGTGGCTGCTGACTTCCTGTTTGCACCAGAAGGGGTCTAGGGCATGCATGGAGGCCAATTCCCTCGGTCCAATGTGGCCACTGGGCTGAGTCCATGTTTCTGCTTGCTTGCTGTTCGTTTGGACAGAGAATGCCTGGTGAGTCCACATAATGTGGTACATTTTAGAACAACTATTTCCTTGCCCTCTTTACACACTGAAGAAACGTGGAAGATTAATGTAACTCAGGGGGACCAGGGGGATGTTGTGTTGGTCAAAGGGAGGTTTCTTTAGATCAGTGGCTATTTCTCATTTGAACAGATAAACTTGGAAAACAGAAAAGGCTATTATGTGGTTGGGTTTTAGAGCATTAAGTGACTAGGGTTAGGAGATTAAACAGAGTAAGATTTAGTCTGGCCTTAGGCAGCCTTGAGAAGCAGGAGAAGCTTTGTCTTTGTCTGGCTTGTTTCTGTACTTCAGTTTTCCCTTTGTACCCTGACCCCTTCTAGTTCTTTGTTTTTGTTATTTTCCCTCTTTCCTTGCCTCACCTCTCCTGGAGCATCATTCAAAACGTGTTCTTGTCTGCAGAGATCATTTAGCATAGACCCTTTCCTCTGCTGGGCGACACCAGATTCATCACACAAGAGAATCCCTCGATTTTGTATGAAGACTTAATGTCACTCCTTGCTGACTCCTTGCTTTGCTTTAGGAATGGAGTACTGCAGTACAGCCTGAAAGTGAATGGTAGGTATTTCAGGTGCACTGCAGGAGGCACAGAGATGATAATCTTCCTACCCACATTATTTCAAATAGCTCCAGTTTCTAGAGGGTGCCAGCCAGTCAGGTTCCTCTCCTGTTGACCATTCATTTGATGTGTAGGATGTATGTACACGTGTGTGTGTGTGTGTGTGTGTGTGTGTGTGTTGCATGCATGTACATTTAGTGGGGAGGTAGTGCCTGGTAGGGAGGCTGCTACACACTCTGCAGAAAGAGAAGGAGACGGTCTATCTTCAGGTCCCATGTCAGCAGTGGTGGCGAACCTATAGCACATGTGCTGTAGCAAGCGGCCTGTTGTGTCACAGACAGCTCTGACAGGTTTGCCATCACTCAGTAGGGAAACTTATCTATTTCAAGTGAAAAGAGAAAAGTGTAGATCATGCTAATCTCAATCATTTCTTTTCATTTTTTTTCTGGGTGCATTCGGTTATGCTTTCATCACCTTGACTTTTGAATTCATTCTGATTTATTTAAAAGCAAAGCCCACTAGTGGGTAGTGCTCACACCTCTTCAGTCCATACTGGTGAGTTTCTCCCCCGACAGGAAGGGGTTTCGGGAGAGGTTGAGTGTGAAGACAAGCATCATCTCATGGCCCAGAGGGATCAAGGGAAGAGGACAGTCTTCCTGACTTTATCCTAACTCCTGAGTAAAATTTTCTTTTAAGAATCTTTGTGTGCTCCTGTGATTGGAATTCCAGGGCCACTGTTCTCCTTGCCCCAGAGCGCAGAGAGAATGGATGGGCAGCAGATGAGTGAACGGCTCCTTAGGGCAGATTCTAATTTCTTTCTGTGAAGGCTGCCCTGAAATTCAAAGCATTATTATTTTCTCCAATTTAAAACCCTGCCTTATGCTGAATGGGCAAGCACCTAATTTCACCTTCCGAGGCAATTGGGAAGCATTTTGTGCTAAAAGAAAGAAGAAAAGAGGATTCTGGAGGATAATTGAATGAAAATCCCTTTAAGGTGCCAGAAAAATGGCTCCTTTCCAGAAGGGATGAAACGAGGTCAAAATATATTTGTTAAAAATGTGGGGCATGAAAGCCTTAATTAGTTCTTTGGAAAGTCGAGTCTTTTAAAGACTTAAACAAAAGCTTCAAGAAGGTAAAAGCTGAGAGAAATTGCCCTATGGCTTTAGAAAAGGTGAACTGCAAAGGAAAGCAATTACTGGTTAACAATGGTCTATTAACAGCAATTATTCTTCCAGCCCGGCCGGGCCCTGGATGTGGGATGAGACTGAGAAAGACCCCGCCTGGTGGTCCTGCTTGGGCCTTCACAGGTGAAGAGGTGGGAAGGACAGGTGATGGACAGAGGTGGGTTTGCTGACCACGGGAGCTGAGACATTACTCTTATTTCTTACATTCTAAGGAAAATATGATTTCTTTTGGAGCAGAATGGTGGGCTGCTGCATCGTTGGGTATGAACTACCATCACCAGCCCCCTATTTACTAGTCTTGTGATCGTTGGCCCAGTTCTTTACGCTCATCTTCCTTGACCTGCCCCAGGTGGTAAAAATGAAGTCAGGTGATGCTGGGGCTGATACAGGACAGCTGCTCCACAGGAGTTGGTTCTGTGGATCTTTTGTCCCCTCCCTGCTGACAGGGACGTTGGTGGGTCACCTGCTGAGCCCTTGCTCTTGACTTTGTAGTAATTCATAGCCAAGTTTGCTCTAGGTGCTTATCTCACACTTTGATCATCTATTGCTAAGTGCTAGTGACAGTCACTTTCTCTTCCCCTCTTCCTACAAACCTAGGGCTACCTATGCACTGATCTTCCCAAATACCACATATCCAGAACCAGTCCCAACGCTGACGGAGTCCTGGGAGGCGTTTGCCTTCTTGCTCCTTTCATATTCAGTGGGTTGCTGGGCAGTATTTTTTCCAGGAGGAGTTGCTCCGACAGAAGCAATCCACTATCTTAGGAGCGTCACATGTCTTACAGAACACCTGGGAGCGTCTCAGTTTGGACATTTTGGAATCTCAGCTGTGCTGAGGATCAGCTGGGAGCTCCTCCTGGTTCTCCATCAATCATTTTCGTGGCAGGAACTGAGAAGCCAGCAGGTATTCTCAGTGCCTTTTCCTTCCCGTCCCTTCCTGATTGACTTGATGCTCTCAGAGTTGGAGCCGGGACAGTGCGTGGGCTTCCCGGCCAGCTGAACTGCAGTTGCAGTGGGCAGTCAGGTCTGTGAGTGGAAAGGGGTTGATGAGCCCCTCTTCAAGTAGCGGGGAGACCACTTTGAAAAGATTATGAATACTTGTTAAAAATAGACACCCACAGAGCTGTCAAATTGGTGAAAACAAAGGTTTCTTAAAGGTTTTAAAGACTGGATGTCCTGCAAAGATTTAAAGAGACCATTCTTTCAGAGACAAGAGCTCTCATGCGGTTAGCTGGTTAGGGAATAGGTTCCATACAGGCTTTGCAGGCATTGGTCCTCTTTTTTTTTTTTTTTTTAAGTACTGGGGATCAAACTCGGATCCTTGCACTTGCAAGGCGGCAGCAGAACCACTGAGCTAAATCCCTGGGCCTGCATTTGTCCTCCTTGACTTACCTTAGGAAGTCATTTCCTAGCAAGCATCGGCAAGAAGTAGCAACTCCTTCCTACTTTCCCAATTGATCCCACAGAGGGGGACTTCTGGGTGATGTAAGATTAATACATGCATGTCATAAAAATATGAACATAGACTTTGTCCTTCTAGAGATGCCCTGGACTTTTACAATAATCATGTTTGGGCATATTTGTAACCAAATGTGTTTACGTCTTGGTGAGTGCAAATCCAACAGCACAATCAGGAGATAAAAGAGTGGAGAAAAATTTATTACCTTCAGCAAGTAAGGAGAGCACTAGAGTTACATGCAAAACAGTGATCTCCTTGAACAAAGAGTGTATGGGGATTTTGTTCCAGGAGTTTATACATATTCATATAGGAAAGGACACAGAGGGATGGGCACATTTCTGAGCATGCTCAGTTTAAGGTTATGGAGCACATGTTCAAAGGAGAAAAATGGAGGCCAAGAGTGTTTCTGGGCGTTCTCAGTTCAATATTATAATGAGTCGTTTGCTCTAAGTCACCTAAAAGAGTGAGTCACAGTGGCTGGTTTTCTGTAAGTTTCTCCAAAGAGTTTTAGCTGAAATATAGAAACAAACAATGACTTTGAAGTTGTGTTAAGGTAGGAATTTGATCCTGCTTCATTTAGGGGTTAACTTCTTGACAGAGAGCATGAAGAATATTAGACAAGCAGCAGCAGCAGCAGCTTGCTTTGTAATTATGCCCGCCCCCCGGGAATCCCCTGAGATATACCTCTTGAACTTCCTGCCCTATCCTCTTTTCCCTAAATTGATAGAACTCAGTTCCAGAGACACATTTGAGCACCGTATAATAAAACATAATTTTCTAACAACCAGAGCTACCACAGAAGTCACGCGCTGGCAGTGTGTAAGCTCTAGAGTGGGAGTGGACTCTGAGGTGTGCACCTGGAGTTTTCCTCCAAGCCAGAAACATAGTCGGGCTGGCCTCTCCCTTTCAGGAGTTACTTTAAACCCTAATTCATTTTGTGCATGAAACGCTGCAGTGAGAAATTCCCTGAATAATATTTTCCTGATAACTTTAAATTCAGGATGGTTTGGCTACAAGTTTCAGTAATAAAAGCAACACCCAGAAACTGATGTGGATAAGTTGAATGCAGATCTGTTGCAGGAAGGTGGGATATTTCACTTTCTCTCTGGGAACAAATACAGTCATGTCATTTCCACTAATTAGTTGCTTACTGATTAACTTTGCTTTTTCAGCCATACTTACTGAGTGCCTGCTATATGCCAAGTACTATCCTGAGGACAAGGAGGTGAGAGGTGAACAACATACTTGCCTTCAAAGATGTGACCCTAGCAAAGGGAATATAATTGGCAAGCAGACAGTTTTAAGGTCAGGGAATGGGAAAATTCTGTTACTGACTGCAAAAAGTAGAGGCCCTTAGCAGCTGAGGTGTGAGGTGGTGAGGACAATCTTCTATTTGAAAATCCATTCTCAGAGCTTGGTGGTGTGTGAAACTGTAATGAGCCTCTTATTTACCTGAAGCACATGCAACACGATAAGGTCCCATCCTAAACAAATAACAACAGCACCAGCAACATAGAAACCTTGTTAATACTTTGCCTCCAATGCTATACACATCCATCATTCAGTGTCCATAGATTATTGGTTCCAAGACCTTGGAAGGCACCAAAATCTGTGGGTGCTTAAATCCTTTCTATGAAATGGTACAGAATTTGCATGTACTCTATGCACAGTCTCCTATGTACTTTAAATTATCTCTAGACTGATGAATGTACATTAAATAAATGTAGATTAAAACAACACTGAGGTTCTGTCTTACCCCAGAAATAGTGGCCAGCATGAAGAATTCAAAAAATACCAAACGCTGGCAATGCTTTGGGGTAAAAAGAAACCTTTTATATTGTTGGTGGGAATATAAACTAGTACAACTACTATAGAAATCACTGTAGGAATTCCTCAAAAACTGAAGCTAGAAATTATATTTGACCAAGGTATTTCCTTTCTAGGTATCATATTAGAGTGATACATGGATACCCATGTTCATAGCAGCACAATTCATAAAATCTAAATCATGGAATCAGCCTATATAACCATCAACAGATGAATGGATGAAAATATGGTATTTACACACACTGGTGCATGACTCTGCCATAAAGAAAGATAATCTTGAGTCATTTGTAGGCAAATGGATGCACCTTGAGCCCATAATGTTAAGCGAGATAAATCAGACATACATGCTTAAATATTGCATGGTTTCTTTTATATGAGAAACCCAAATTGTCAATAAAGAGCAAAATAAAGAAGAGATATAGGAAGGGTAATAAGGGAAAAGAAAAAAATGTGAGATAATGAAAAGATGAAAATAAAGTGTCTGTAGATGGGGAGGGGAGGAGGGGGTGAAGGGAGGGCAGGGGTAAGGGGAAAAAATGAGAATCAAGACCTGTCATGTAGAGGTACAAGATCCCAACAATGAATGTAACTGTACTGTATCCCTAAAATGTACCAATAAACTCAATTAAAGCTGAAAAAAAAAAGTACTTACAGAACTAATAACAAAAGATGGAGCCTCAAAAAAAAATAAAAGAAGAGATATAATGAGAAGTACAAAGATATATCATTCTCAAGAAATGATCAAGAGATGGTGGGGAGAGGGAAGGTAGAGGAAGAGGATGAGAAAAGGAATGAGGATGTGTCGTGTGCACTTTCTGACTCTACACAAGGAATGGAAACATGTACTGCAAACATGGACTGAAAATAACCAATGGGGGGCCGGGGATTTAGCTCAGTGGTTCTGGCACCTGCCTCACAAGCACAAGGGCCTGAGTTCAATCCCTGGTAAAAAAAAAAAAAAAAGAAAAGAAAAAAAAAAAGAAAATAACCAATGGGTATGAAAATAAAATACATAATACAATGTGAACTTCATATGCAGTTGTTATACTGTATTGTTTAGGAAATACTAAAAAAAGAAAGGTCTGTCCTTGTTCCACACAGACATAACCATAGGAAACAACTACATATTACATGGACATGGCTAGAGGTGAGTGATGCTCACATAACAGCAGGAGGGGAGCTGAGGACCTGTGAACATTGCTACATTCATTGGGATTCAGCATAGTGCTCTTCGTGGGGCAGTTTCTGGTTTTGCTTTATGGAACCTTCTAGAAAAGATTTTTCAAATTTTTTTGATGTGTGGTTGCTTGAATCTGTGGATGTAGAATCCAAGGCTTTTGAAGGCCAACCATAGGTTTCTAAAAGCAGCATTCAGCATGGCTGTGAGGTGTTGAAAAAGGACTGGAGAGTTTAGGGTTATACCTGTTTCATCTTGGTGCAGCTGGGAGGCCTTGGGAAATTCGGTTTGCCTTGCTCTCTTCAACATTTCTACCTGAAAAAAAAAAAAAAAAGGTTGGTGATTTCTCAGGGTCACAGTAAGCAAAGCAAAGGAAGAGAAATTGCCTGGTATGTGTAATACAGGAGAGACACTCAAGAAATGCTGTTTAGATTAAAGGAAGAAGTGAGCAGATATCGTGACCCCAACACACTCTATTGCATAAAGAAAGCCAACTTTGCAAAGTTTACAACATGAAATAAATTTATGAAAGTTATAAATAATTCAAGCAGAGTAAGTTTAAATTCTGTTTTTTTGAGGAAAACTGTCCAGTGAAACAGTAGTTGGGTGAATTCTGGCTCTAGTGCAGTCGGAGAGGCCTCTGAAGCAGAGGAACCACCGAGGGAGGCCACGATAAAGTACCACCCCTTCTCTCTCTCATCTTCTCTTGACAAGATACATGTGAATTAGAAGAATTTGTATTTGAAGGCTGCTTTAGTTACTTTTCTTGTTGCTGAGATAAAATACTCAAAACCTGAAGTTAAAGGAAGAAAGTTTCATTTGGTTTATGCTTCATGGAGGTTTTATTCCATAGTTTTTTTTTTCTCATTGAGTTTATTGGTACATTTTAGGTATACAGTACAGTTACATTCATCATTGGGATCTTGTACCTTTCTTTACATGACACGTCTTGGTTCTCATTTTTTCCCCACACCCCCACAATCTCTTCACCCCCTCCACCCTTCCCTATTTACAAACATTTTATTTCCATTTTTTCATTTTCTCCTATTTTTTTCCTTTCACTTATTACCTTTTTCCTACCCTTCCCACTTTCCCCACACCTTTAGTACTTTTCTTCCTATCTCACATTGCAAATTATCTCATTAGGTTCTTATGTACTATTATAGTTTATTTATACCAGAGAAACTGTTCGGTATTTACACATGTGACTTATTTATTTCACTTAGGAGTATATCCTCAATATGTATCCATTTTCCTATGAATGAATCTAATTTCTCATTTTTTATTGCTGAGTAGTATTCCATTTTATAGAAAAACCACATCTTCTTTATCCAGTTTCCAACTGATGGGCAAACAGCCTGTTTCCAAGTTTCAGCTGGTTCCAAGGCAAGGCAGCATGGCAGAGGGACATTGCAGAAGAGAAACAGTCCACAGCAAGCAGGCAGAGAGAACATATTAGCCCTCTTTCTGTCCCTTATACTTTATACAGACTTTCCTCCCTAGGGTAGGTGTAGGACTCACACTCTTAATCCTAGCTAGAACTATGCCAAACCAGTCACTGGACTGATTTAGTAATCATCTATCCTTGATCCCAACACCACATACTCTAGATCTAGACACCCTTGAAAAGCCACTCCCCAGGATGCCTGAGGCTCTGGAGAAACATCTAGACACAAGCCATAACATTCTATCCTCCCAAGACTCATACACATCTCTTTATGCAAAAGACATTTTGTTCATCTCTAAGAATTGCCAAAATCCTAACATTTTCAGCATTGCTGAAAAGTCCAAGTCCAAAGCCTCCTTTGAGATATAAGATAAAGTCTTAGCTGCAAGCCCCTGTACAAATGAAAAGAAAGTTGAACACTTCCAACATTCAATGGCACAAAATAGACATTTCCATTGTAAAAGGTACAAATATGAGGATACAAAAGAATACGACCAAAGCAAAATCAAAATCCAGCAAGATAAACAATAAGCCCTGTAATTCTATGTCTAACATCCAAAGCAACCTGTGGCAAGATGCAAACTCCAAAGTGCTTGGGTGGCTCTGTCCCTATGGCACTTCTGGTGGTTGTAGCCCAGATGGCTTCCCTCTTTGGTCAACTCTGTTCCCCCCTGGCAGTTTTCCTCAAAAGATCCATGTTCCTGGCTTCTCCAAACTTCTGGGGTCTCCACTGCACCTTCCATTTCACACTCACAACTTCACACACTGCCCTCTCAGGAGCACCCTGCTTGGCCTCCCAGGCCTTCTTTTGATATCTGGGTGGAAGCTTTCCTGACCCCACAACCCTTGGCTTCTGCATGCTCCTAAAACCAGCACCACATGCATGAGGCCATGGTGTGCTACAGTCTGGAGCAGTAGGCAGGCTTCCTGCTCTCCTGGATGTAGGGGATGAGTGCCTAAGAACCAAATCTCCGAGGAACAACTTACCCAGGATACTGCCATTCTGGAACATGGTGCTCTGGGGATCTTTTTTCAGAGCAAAGTCTTTCACTTTTGCAATTTTGAGGCTGGGAAGGGTAGAGTCCTGCTGGTTCTTGTGATGTCCTCAGGCCATCTTTTCTGTTGTCTTCTTCTGAAATACTTGGCTTCAGTGACCATTTTCTTCTCTGTTCCATCCTTGCAGGCCACAACTTTACTGGAGCTTCCTTTCTGACCAAACTCAAAATGCTTTAAATAAGTCTGCTGGGCTCTTGCTCTTGACTCTCAATATAAATCTGGCTAAAAACCCCCAACAGTAGCCATGACACTGCCTCAACATTAGACTGCTCTGAAATTTATTTTGCTGGATTAACTAGTCTACTGCCCTTAATTTCAGCCTCAGATGAAGACTCTGGACATGAGCAAAATGTAGACAAACTTACTGCCAAGGCATAACATGCATGTTCTGGAGTCCAACAGCCAATAAATGCCTTCTTCCCAGTAGAAACCCCCTGAGCTGGTCTTTATGGGAAGCATTTCTATCAACACTCTAGTCTTCCAAGCTTTGACCAGAAAGTCCCATCAAGTACAGTGTAAGGCATTCCAGCTCTACTTTTTCAGCTGACATCTCCAAACTTTTCCTAACTCTTCCCTTGCAAACAAGATAGCTGTAAAGGCTCCTAAACCACATGGTCAGGGATAGTCACAGAAACAATCCCACTCCAGATACCAAAATCAATATTAGTGTTTACTAGAGAAACAGATGTAATACAAGACATAGAAATATATAAGAATTTAACTTCTTCCTTTCCTATCTTTATTGCTTTAGTTTCTTTCTCTTGTCTAATTGCTGTGGCTAATGTTTCCAGAACTATATTGAAGAGAAGTGGTGATAGTGGGCATCCTTGTCTTGTTCCTGATTTTAACATGAAGGTTTTCAGTTTTTGGCCATTCAATATGATGTTGGCTGATGGTTTTTCATAAATAGCCTTTATTAAATTGAGGTATAGACCATCTATTCCAATTTTTTGCAGGGTTTTTATCATGAATGGGTGTTGAATTTTATCAAATGCTTTTTCTGCATCTATTGAAAGGATCATATGGTTTTTGTCCTTGACTTTGTTAATATAATGTATTACATTCACTGACTTTCGTATGTTGAACCACCCTTGCATCTCTGGAATAAATCCGACTTGGTCATGATGGATGATCTTCTTAATAATCCTCTGTATTCTGTTTGCTAGTATCTTATTAAGGATTTTTGCATCTATATTCATTAAGGAGATTGGTCTGTAGTTCTCCTTTTTGGTTGTATCTTTCTCTGGTTTGGGAATCAGAGTGATACTTGCTTCCAGGAATGAATTTGGAAGTATAGCTTCTCTTTCAATTTCATTGAAAAGTTTGAAGAGTAATGGTAGTAGTTCTTCTCTAAATGTCTTGTAAAATTCAGCAGTGAATCCATCAGGGCCTGGGCTTTTCTTTGTTGGTAAGTTTTTAATTACATTTTCAATTTCACTGTGTGTGATTGGGGTGTTTAAAATGTTTTTATCTTCTTCGTTCAACTTTGGCAATTCATAAGTATCTAGAAATCTGTTCATTTCTTCTGTGTTTTCCATTTTATTAGAGTACAGGTTGGCTTATGATGGCTGCCCACAGAACTGAATGTGCAAGAATATAAAATTCAGTCTGTGCACTGAAGATATGAAGGATCCAGTTGAAGGCCTGGAGCTCTGTGTAGTGTCCTGTGTGGGTCCATAGCAGGAGGGTGATGGGTCTGTGCTGAAAGGCTGAAGGGTCCATGCTGGAGGCTAAAGAGTCTATGCCGAAAGCCAGGAGGTGATGAAAGTGAAGGCTAGAGATCCTCCAAAGGAAACAGAAGCAATCCTTCCTTCATTTCTTTTATGGCACTCTGGTGATAATCTTCCCTAGAGTGGGTATTCCACACCCAGAAGTATGCTGATCCAATTTAGTTGGGTGTAATTTACTCAATTTGACACAGTCAATCAACCATCACAAAGGTCCAGTAACCTGAGTGCTCTTGCTTGAAATTGGCAGAACCACCCACAGGAAATGCTTGCTCTTCTTTTTCTATCAATTTACTCATTAAGAATTTGGAAAATTCTAAGTAAGGATCCTGATCTATTGAGTCATAATTGTGACCAGGCCAAAAATGGACCAGGTTTGTAAAAGGCATGGCTATACAGTGTCCATAATATTTTCATGGTTTTTCAAGGCAGAGCTAATATGGGTTTTGGTTGTTTGTCTAGGAATCACAAAGACTTACAGTAGTTATTATTGCATGGTTTCTGCACAGCTGGGCTAATAGCATCTCTGGGATGGAGGGACATAGGCAAGCAATTCATGGGTTACTAAACTAAACTCTATAGCACAGTTGTCTGCTGTGGACTCAAGAGTGCAGGAGAAGACAAATGGGCAGAGTTGACCTGCTAACTCAGAGTAATGAGGAGAGAGGCTGGAGGCCACTGGTGTCACTAAGATGGCCACGTAAGGGACTCCGTTGCTAAATTTACCCTTCTCATCTGTAGCCAATGGACTATCTAGAGCCAGTGCATTTTGGGTTAGAGGGCCAAAGGAAAAGGATGGCTTTAGGGATGCTGAATACATATAGCACTGGGCCTCAGAAGCAGTGCTCACTTCCAAGATAAAGGTCTGTTTTCTACATCAGATCTAATGATTTGTTGTCAACATGTCCTCATTTACATAGTGGGACAGAGTGGCAGGCTCAAGGTTCCAGAGTTACAGAAAGGTAGAAGAATAATAGCACAGTAATTCTGCTGTGCAAATTACACCAGAGTAGGCATTGGAGACAACTTGTTTTCCTCATAGCTCTGGAGGCAAGAAGTCCAAGATCAAGAAGTTGGTAGGTTTGTTTTCCCCCAAGGTGTCGCTCTTTGGGTTCCAGATGGTTGCCTCTTCCCCTTGTCCTCATACAACCTTTACTCTGTGCACACAAACATCCTTAGCATTTCTTTCTCTTCTTTAAGTGCACGGTTCTATTGGACTGGGAACCCATACTAATGAAATCATTAAGCCTAAGTTACCTCTTTAAAGACTCTGTCCTCACTTCAGTCATTGTGGGGACCAGAGATTAAACATATGAATCTTGGAAGCATAAAATTCAGGCTCTAAGAGAGTCCCAGAGGGGAGGCCACACAAAGACATCTGCAGTGTGTGATTTTTTTCTTCAGTTAGTGATAAAATGTGCAGAATAATTGGCTTGCCCTTTACTTAGCTAAGCTTGACTAACTCTAGAGTCTGCCTACACTTTCCTTTCTGAGGATACACACCTTTTGTGGCATTTCTTTGTGCCAAAAATAAAATCTCCTGCACACACCACATTTCAAATCACCTGGGCTCACAAGAACTTTTCTCGTGCCTCCTTCACACCTGTCTTCATGTGTCTTTCTTTAAATGCTGGTGACTGCCAGTGGCAATGTCTGAGTGTTTAGCAGAGTGCTCTTGGGAGGTCATTAATGAAACATTTATGAGTTTCAGCAAAAAGGGCTTTTTTCAAGGAACAAGAGAAAGACAAGATGGGCATGGCATCTCCACCAAACTCCAACCACTTGGACAAGGCCAAAACATGGTGCTTAGACTAATGATTTTCATTTGGGTTTTTCTCTGTTCTAGGACCCAGGGATTCTAGAAATGGGACTATGACTAAAGATTGAAATAATCATGCTCCCTAAAATCCTGAATGAGCTTTGACATATACACAAACAAGGGCATCTAGTTCACAAAAGGGACCTGCATTTTCTTCTAATTTACCAACTGCATGAAGGCATCTGCTGGAGGTAGTTCTACCTAGGGCAAGTGTCAGTGATGGCTGGCTGTCCTGGTGGTCCCCAGCAGGGACAGCATCCCAGCGGGTGATGCAGGAAGCAGCAGATAGGCAGAAGAGCTCATCTGTGGCCAGTGGTACAGAGCAAGATGCACAGAGGTGGCCTGACAGGTGGGGTGGCCTCCTCATGGCCATTCTTCAGACCTAAGGATGTGGTCACTCATGTGTTTTTGGGAACAGCACATGCAGTACACTGTGCTTAGGCTAGGCTTGGAGCCCTGGCCTTTTGGGTTTGAGTGGGAAATAAATGAGAGTTAAATATAGCCCATTGTTTCACCCTCATGTGGACATCTTCTAATCAAAGCTTCTGTAGTCTTCAGAATACCATTGAGACCAAAGAATGGCTCAGCATCGTCACTAACCTGGAGTTTTTGGAGGACTGAGATTTTAGGTGTGTTATGGAAGATGGAAAACTGCACAGGTAGCAGAAGAAAGGCATTTCTGGATCCTCGGCCTGTCTCAGAGCTGCCTTTTTATCCACACCCCTGCACTCTGAAACCACATGTGGACCCAGACTCAATTTTTCTGAATTGTTCATTTGGGAACGCCTCAGAGTCAATGCATGTATATCAGTCCACTTTGTTGCTATAATTAAATATCGGAAGTAGGCTATTATATAAGGGAAAGAGGTTCACTTTTGCTGATGGCTCTTGGAGCTACAAAGTCTAAGGGCCTCATCTGGTGATGGTCTTGCTGACAGAGTCCTGAGGTGGCACAATGCATCACATGGCAAGAGACAAGTGTGTGTGTTTGTATGTGTATGTGTGTGTATGTGTGTATGTGTGTGTGTTTGTGGTCATCACTGTTCTTACAAAGTCACCAGGACTCAGTTGTGGGGCTCAACATTAATGACTTCATGTAACCCTAATCACTTTCCGAGGCCTGTCTCTAAACAGCACAACTGGATTAAATTCACTCCCTCTAAATACTTCCCAGGGGGCAGTAAATCTCAACATGGAAAGCGTTGGTGACATTGAAGCCATAGAGGCATCAGGTAGGAGGACCTCATTAGTGTCACCTTGGCCCGTGGGTCAGGATGGTGTGATGCTCCTGTATTTCCACTTGCCTCATAAAGTGAAACATCAAGGGGGTTCATACTGCCTGCTTTCCTGGGAAGCCATGCTGCAGGCTAATAGCTGCTGTCTGTCCCTGCAGGGTCAATTTCCCAGTGATCTTCACCAAGCCAGACACCAAAGGTTTTTCTTTTGGAATGAGGTTAAAGTCTAAGATTTGGACTGTTTCTCTCTCTCTTTTTTTTTTCTTTTAAATTTTTGTACTGGGGATTGAACTCAGGTCCTTGTGCTTGCAATGCAAGTGGCAAAACCACTGAGCTAAGTCCCTGGCCTGGACTGTTTCTCTGTTAAGAATAATTTTCTTTTTAAAAAAATTTTTCTTTAATTGGTACATTTTAGGTATATGGTACAGTTACATTCATTATTGGGATCTTGTACCTTTACATGACAGGTCTTGGTTCTCATTTTTTCCCCTTGTCCCTGCCCTCCCTTCACCCCCTCCTCCCTTCCCTATTTACAAACATTTTATTTCCATTTTTTCCATTTTCTCCTATTTTTTTCCTTTCCCTTATTATCTTTCCCCTACCCTTCCCACTTTCCCTACACCTTTAGCCCTTTTCTTCCTATTTCACATGGTCAATTATCTCATTAGGATCTCATGTACTACTATAGGTTATTCACACCAGAGAAACTATTTGGTATTTACCCATGTGTGACTTATTTATTTCACTTAGAAGTATATCCTCAATATGTATCCATTTTCCTATGAATGACTCTAATTTCTCATTCTTTATGGCTGAGTAGTATTCCATTTTATAGAAAAACCACATCTTCCGTATCCAGTTTCCAACTGATGGGCAAATGGGCTGTTTCCAAGTTTTAGCTATTACAAACTGTGCCGCTATAAATATAGGTGCACATATATCACTGTGATATGATTAATTCTTTTGGAAAGATACCCAGCAGAGGGATGGCTGGGTCAAATGGAACCTGTAATCCCAGATCTCTGAGGTCTCTCCATATTGATTTCAAT
Source organism: Fukomys damarensis (assembly GCF_012274545.1). Taxonomy (NCBI): domain Eukaryota; kingdom Metazoa; phylum Chordata; class Mammalia; order Rodentia; family Bathyergidae; genus Fukomys; species Fukomys damarensis. The sequence continues at coordinate 13,548,901 of NW_022900919.1, read as the reverse complement.
AGTGGTTGCACCAGTCAGCACTCCCATCAACAATGGAGAAGGGTTCCTTTCTCCCCACAACCCTGCCAACATTTGTTCTTGTGTGATTTCTTGATAGCATCCATTCTTTGTGGGGTGAGGTGGAATCTCAGTGTTGTTTTCATCTGCATCTCTTGAATGATCAGTGATGTGGAACATTTTTTCATATATTTACTTGCTGCTTTTACTTCTTTTTCTCAGAAATGTTTGTTCATAAGAATCATTTTCTTAAAGAATCTTTGCTGCTGGACAAGTGTTTGGAAAGACTTTCACCCACTGTATGCATAGGAGTTTTCTAGGAGATCATTGCTTTTCTCACTTTTCTTTCGTAATAAATAATACAATTGTCCTTTCCAGGGCTCTGACATTGATGAGTTTGCCATTTTTGCTAGATTTTGTCAGCACCATGCCGAGCCAAAGCAGGGATGTGACAGTGAAGTCAGGCTGGGCTGTCCCCTTACGGGTCATGCATGGCTTTTTTTTTTTTTTTTTTTTTTTTTTCCCTGGGTTTAACTTGGGGTCTTCTTCCTTGCACTTGCAAGGCAGGCGGCAGCACCACTGAGCTAAATCCCCAGCCCTGCATAGCTTTTATTAGAACTTTTGAAGTGCTGAGCAGAGCTGTGAACATTCTTCTCTGTGAGGCGCTCTAAGGTCTCAGACTCTTAGGATGGGAACAGACTTTATAATTTTTAAAAAGTTGTTCTTCTGTGTGGTCTGAGTGAGGGAAAAGGCAAAGAGTAGAGAGGCATCTGGGTGTCCCATCTGGCGCCAGCCCTGGCGGGGTGCATTCCTGGCATACGTGTGGCGTGCCGCAAAATTTGGAGGGAGGCTTAGAATGTTTGCAGGTCCTGGCCTTGAACTCACTTGTATGTGTGAGGGTACAGCGAGGGTCACATACAGGCACTGGTGATCCTGTCCCTTCTCTTTCAGGGACAGTGGAGCCAAAGGAGGGGTGAGGCAGAGGGAGGAGAGGTGGTGGCACACAAGAAGCAAAGCTGTGACCATTACTGGGGAGAAAAGAAAGGCATTCATGCTGAAATTGCTTTCAAATAATTGCAGTTATCAGGAGAGAAACCAGGACTGGTGACAGCACATTGCTGAGTGACTGAGAGAAAGAAATATGTGTAGCAAGTGAAGAAAACAGTGAAGGTAAGAGGGGAGGAGGGGAGGAGTGAAAGTGAGGAAGGAAGAGGATAGGAGAGGAGAGGCGAGGAAAGGAGACGGGATGGGAGGACAGAAGAGGAGGAGAGAGGAGAGGAGAGGAGAGACGCTGCGGGGACCCAGTGGTCCAGTAGAGTCCATTTTCTCCCATGGTGGACCAAGGTGCAATGCCTTTCTTTTGCTTTTAGAAAAACTTTAAAAAGTTTCGCACAATTATAGAACAACAGCAACCCCCCACCCCCATGCGTATATTTCATGCTGCAGACAGGTGATTGCTCACAGTTTTGACAATTCCAGGTAGGAACTTCGCTTCCCTCAGTGACAGGTGGGCAGGTGGGGAGTTTGCTCCTCCCTGCCTGGACCTGGGTCCTGGGCACAGAGGAGCAGGATGCTTGTTGCCCACGCTGGGCCCTGTCCTCAGTATGTGCTGCTGCCACATTGCTCTTCCCCGACGGTCAGACACTTGGGGAGTGCTTGCTTGGCCACAGGAGGAGAAGGCCCAGAATGAAGCCATGCAATGGATGCTTTCCTCTGGTCTCCAAGAGAGCCTGGGGCCCGAAGAAGAGTAAAGAGCTCATGCGTTGTACCATAAAATTTTAGGAATGCTCCATCTGCTCTGCAGGCCTGAGAATGCTCAGCATGATAGTGGATAACAATTACCCGGTTTATGCTTTTTAATACCAGTCTGTAAAAATAACAGTCCAACTGCATGAGGTCATGCAGACTAAGTGCAGGGCCATATGCTGTGGGCCAAGCTGGTGCTGACTGATGTGTTCTGGTGCTTGCTAGTCTGCGAAAAAGAAGAAATCCAAGGGTAGGAATGGGTCTCAGGTGTAGAGGAAGGGAAGCAGGTTGAGGTCGCATGCGTCCATCTTACCTGAAGCCATGTCCACCAGTCAGAGCGTAATAGGGAAGGGATGTAATTGTGGGGCATTCATCTTGCCTGGAAATGTTTATATTTTGTCTCAATCCCCTCTAAATATCAGGTTTGTGTTGTAAACCCTGTTTTCTAGTGGAGGAAAGCATGGCTCAGATACAGTAATTTTGGAGGTTGGGAGGGATTGGGGAAATAGTCCACTCCAGGTCTTTCCAGTTCCAAAGCCATGGTCATTGTTACCATGCCGTAGGAGTTTCACGTTAGGAGAAAGTTGTCTACATCATGAGTTAAAATCTCCAACTGGAGTTTACAGGATGGTGGGAAGCTGGCTTAGAGGATTTCATTTGATGGAACCAAGTGTTGTTTTGGGAAGCCTGGGAGGAAATTTGTCTCCCTCCTTTCCAGGCGTGGGTAACTTGGGATGTGTTGTACAGGGGCAAATGTGATTGAGGATGAGTGGCCAGTGAGTATGAACAATGGTTGGCCTCTTAGGAGCCTCATTCTCCTTAGGACTACTTCAAACTGACGCACCTCTGAGAGATACAACATGCCCAACACTCCCAGGAACTTGTAGGAGGGTGTGTGTGCATGTGTGAGTGTGTGTGTGTGTGTGTGTGCCCGTGCATGCACACTCATTCCCTAAACATAATTTAAAATTTTGGTTCCATTGTATCTCTATTTTTCAATAAAAATATAGCTAACTAAATATCTTCTATGTCATAGGTTACATGCACAATGCATTTTAATGTTCACAACAAGCCTATCTCCATGGTGAGCAATTAAAAACAGGCCCAGCTTGGGTAGATCAGCTTGCTGGGACAATACTATGATGAAGTTTGTTGATCTGAGATTTCGACTCCATCTCTCTGATTTTAGAACTCTCTCCTACTCGTGCTCATCCATCTCAAGAAGGACCAGGAAAGCTTCAGTCCCCTTGAGCACACCAGGTGTGCTTTGGGTAAAACAGTGCAAAGTGGTGTTTGTGACCAACTTAAATAACCTGTGTTGGAACTTAGTTAAAAGCCTGCATAGTCCAGCTGCTCAACACCACCATTCCTTAAATTGGAAACATGGATCTTTTTGTCTTCATTGAAAATGGCTCATATTTTTAAAAAATTACTTGTTTTATAACAGCATTGTTGAGATATGACTCACCTAACACACAATTCATCCACTGAAAATGTACGATTCAGAAGTTTTTTTTGTGCGTTCATAACAGTGTGGGATCCTTACCACAGTTCATGAACATTTTCATTTCACCAACAAAATTACAGTTTTAATCATGGAAAAGAAATTAACCTCCACAAAACTGAGAAAGAGAAGAGGATCTTCCATAATCCCACTGGGTAGATTTAACATTTGCTGTTATTGCCACACTGCCCAAGCTTTATTTACCAGAGGTACAGAGTAACCTGGTTGTAGTCACCCGTGCATATTGTTTTATGTCTGCTTTTTGAAGTTGACATTTTCCATGTTGTTACTTTGCACTTTTAATGGCTCCTAATATGCTCCCACACTGATGGGCAGCAATTTACTAACCTAGCCCCCTTTGCCGAGCCATTGGGTTTGTTGAAAATCATAAATAATGTTGCAGTGAACATCTTTGCACATAGAGCTTATTTCCCCGGTTGAAGCTATTTCTTTAGGCTGCATTCCCAAGAGTAGGATAACTGGGTAAAAGAGTGTGAACCTTTTAGGTTCCTCTCCCTCCTAACCGGGTTTATTTCCAAACAGGTGACGCTATTCCACGTACTCAGAAATATATATGTCCTAAAAAATCATTTAAGGTCACTAAGGTTTTAGGTTCATTATGTAAATGAGACACAGGCAAAATCTATGAGGTCAAACGACATCCATTTCACGAGACCCAGAAAAGATTCTCCTTTACGGGTCCCACCTGGAGAGTTAAATAACTTTACCATTTCCCTTAGAAAATTATTCCCATGGAAAATAATTCCCTCAACCTCCTGACCCTTTATTGGTTGCTGTCAGCCTGGGGCAGCACTTTGTTTCCAGCTGTTCTTAAAAGTCACTGCTTTAGCATTAACCCTTTGAAGGCTCCCAGGAGGCAACCAGGCTGGGGGAGGGGAGGGGTCAGGAAAGGGTGGCAGGAAGGGAGTAGAGGAAAGATTTTCACATTTGCAACCCCAAGGAGCTGTGACATCCTTTTACGGAAGCCAAATCTGACAAATGCACTAGGTGACAGAGAAAATTAGAATATCCTCAACTTGCTCTGTTTTAAGCAGCAACAATTTGCGAAGGTCTGATATCATTAATGTCCACTTAAGAAGGCCTGTTAGTATGAGAGTGATGCTGAATTCTTGAGAGAGGGGCTTTTAAGGGATTGGGTATATTTGCCCTGATGCCTCTTTTTCCCAGAAACAAGCTAAGAATTTCAAGATTTGTGAAACCCTTAGATGCCATCTAAAACTGTCCAGGAGCCCTTCTGGATTTGTGAAATGTTGTTATCATTAAGATGATTTTGGCTGCAAGCTGCAGAAAATTGAAATCAAATTAGCTTAAAATATGAGAGCGCACATGTCCTTTTGAAGTCCAGGGGTAGGCTTGACTCCTGGCAAGGCTTGATCCAGAAGCTCAGCATGACACCAGTGACTGCATATTTTTCTTTCTCTCCTTTCCATTTTCCCTGGCACCAGCTCCATCCTAAGGCTATGCCACATGTGACCTCAAGATGGTCTCCACGAACAAGTAGAAGGGAACTAGGTGCCATCTCATCCACGTCCAACAGGAGAGAGGGGCTCTTTCTTTCTCCCAACTCTAGAAACCAAGTCCTAGACTTCACTGTGATTGGACAAATGTAGGTTGCATGCCTCTTTTGGAATCGAGTGAGGTTATATTGGTGCACAAATCTTGGTTTAGATGTATCAGGATCTGCTCATAGCGCTGGGGCTGGGGTCCATCCCACCCAATCTGTGGGGTGCCGGGAAGGCAGCCGGCACAGGTCCGTATAATTGTCACAACTTCCCAGATAAGGGATCACCCCACCTTTGCTTAAACTGCTTGAATGTAAATATCTGGAGAATGTGCCTCTGATTCCCAAGATTTATAAAGAAAAAACGGGTTCTACAGATGCAAACTTTTGTAACTAGGCAGATGTGTCTTGGTTTTAGAAACTTCCAAAGGAGCTGTTCTGCAGGAAGGGTCCGAGTCAAGTCTCCTCCTTGCACACTCGTTCCTCCTTCCCTTGTTTTATAGGTGTCTCTTTGCAACTTTTCCTTCTTCTTTCTTACCATCCAATTGTGATGTATCCCAGTACTATGTGAGGTATATAGTAGCTGCTGAAGTCTGCTTTTGGGACACAAAAGGGCCTTTGACGTTGGGTCTGAGCAGAGGAGATTGGGTGGGGCCAGGCATGGGCCACACATGGTAGGTAGAGGGAGGACTGAAAGGCGGCACCGAGGGGCAGCCAGGGCAGAAGCCAGGGGGAAGGCTGAGGGTTGGGCATGGAGGTGTTGGTCAGGGGAGGCCATGCATGGACCTGGAGACCCAGCTATAAGTGGACTTCAGTCAGGTTCTAGAACATTCCCAGGGCTGCTGGACATGGTGTAGGGCATCTGCAGCCTGGCCTGGGAGACTTTCTGGCCAGGAGTTACACTGTGCTCCTTTGGAAGTTTTTGATAAGGTTCAAAGGACCAGGAGGTCTTGGAAACCTGGAGGGGACTCAGGGATCAACTTCTCTGCTGGCTTTCCAGCTGTGGGCTCTGTGATCCAATGGGGGAGATACTTCTCTGTTCAAGTTTCTTTACCACATGTTGGGATGCATTAGCTGAGAGTTAGGAGTTGATCTCTGGGGTCAGTTCTACAAGCTGTATGCTCTCCTTTGTGAAGAGTTAATTGTTAACTCAAGAGTGAACTGTTGACAGCATTAGGTGCGACCTCCTACCGGGTTATTTGCATTTTATAATGCACTCCTAGGAGACCAGAATTCCTAGAGGGCCCTAAAAGAAATGAGCCTTAATGGTGGTGGTGATGATGGTGGGGTGCCTGCTTGCGTGTGGGGGTGGGGTGGGGGAAGAGAGGGAGAAGAGCAGATAGTTTTGTTTCAAACTCCTCAACTCTGTCCCTGCTGTGCAGAGGGTGACGATTTTAATGAATCATCTCGGATGATTGGCCTTAGGCATACTCAGTGGGATGTGCAGCGGATCACTATTAACATTTTATCAGCCACAGTAGGGCTGTATGAGCTAACTGAAATGTCAGATATCCAGTCAGCATGGCTGTCATTTGATTAAATGAGATTCTGGATTCTGGGTTGGAAAATAATCAGATCGATGGGGCAGTAGATTAGGTGATGTCTCACGTTATTAGTAATAAGAGGTCATTGCTTTCCCTTCTGCCTTCTTGTTTTCTACCCCTTATCCTCACTGCAGAGCCCAGCCTGGGCTCAGCCTCCTTTCAGCTGGTGTTTGCCTGGCTGGTTGGCTGCTGGTATCCAAAACCTGGAAGAAACAAGAGCTTGCTAAACGGGGGGCTGATGTTTTCTCTCAGTATCTTTGTTTTGCGGATGAGACAATTGAGAAGTAGAGAAATCTACCCAGCCGCTAGTTCAGGCAGCTCCTGGATGTGTGAGGCTGAGAGCCACGGTCTCCTCTCTGGCCTGTGAGGTGGGTGGCGGTCAGGACAGGCTGAGCTTGCCCTCTGCTGCCCAGTGGGGTTCTCATCAGGCTGCATTCCTCCTGCAGCTCTCAGACCTCTGGCCGAGCTAGAGAGTGCAAGGGTGAAGACACTCCTTCTCCTCCCAGCATCTCTTGCACTTCCTTTTTCAGAAGTGAATAGCGTGAGGTTGTCATCTCGCAGGAAATTACCAACAGTATTTGTTGACCACCAAGGCATTCTAGCTTTCCAGTAAAAATGGGGATGTTGGAAAACATATCCACCATCGTGAACTTGATGGCTTCCCAGTACTTAGCAACTTTTTGGATGAGGCTGGTAGAGATGTTATTTAATGTAGCTTTTTTTTTTTTTTGGTAGTGTGTAATGAAATACATCTCTATCTGGAAGGTTTGCATAACACTATGAAATATATTTCTCAAATGCCCAGTGAATGTCATGAAATTATACACGGGCAAGGATCTATCCAAAGACCTTTGGTACCAAAGACCATTGGTACAGTTGATTTTGTCATACAATGGACAAACAGCTCATCTGTATAGTTTTGGATCCAGTGTCGCAGAGGGAATTCAAGAAACTATTTGAGTTTTAGTGTAGCCTGAAATAAGACTATATAAAGTTATGTGCAAAGATCATTAGAATAATATTATTTTCCCAACTATGTGTCTTCATATACATCAACCAAAATAATATGACAGGTAGAATAAAGAAGCCAATGTGAGAATCCAGTTATCTTTCATCAAGCAAGACATTAAAAAGATTTGGAAAAATGAAAACAGCAACACTATTTTTCTCCTCACCAAATTATTTGTTTGGGGAAATATAGTTATTTTTTCATAAAAGTGTTATTTATGTTGAGATGCAATTAGCTTAAAATTGTTACTTATAAATGTCTTAACAAACCTTTTAAAACTTTCTCAGCTTTGTTTTCTAACACGATAAATATTGATAGATACAGCAAATGTAAACAAAAGCTAAGGTTCTAAATTATTTTTAAGAGCAAAAAAAAAAATCCACCTATCTGCTAGAAAAGTTTGAATTGCTAATCTAGAATATACAAATAATCTCTACAAATCAATAATAAGAAAGGACCCTAAAATAAAAGATAGGCAAAGGCTACAAATAGGTAGATTATAGAAAAAGAAGACAAATTATGACAGATCGCTTGAACTCATTGGTGTTAGTCAGAGAAATGCAAAAACTGTGATCCTTTTCAAAGGGGTGCTGAGTATTGAGTCCAGGGTCTCCAGCATGCTAGGCAGGCCCTGCATTGCTGAGCTATACTCTGCCTCAACATTTCCTTATATCTACTGTGTTGGCAAAGGGGAGAAAGTCAAATAATAGCAAGGGGAGGTGAGGCCTCAAGGATAGAAAAATTCTTCTGGGCTGCTGGGTGTGAGAAAAGCATGGCATTTTGGAAAGAAATCTAAAAGTAGTCATTTCAATTAGATATGCAGTCTCGGTGGCACAGCACTCCCACTTTTGAGTATATAGACAGAAGAAGTCGTCACACTCATGTCATCTGGAATGTGTGCAGGTGCTATCGCAGCTCTGCGGTGGCAGGTCTTCTGGTTGGCCACCACCACGAGGAGACTGGGGATGTGGAAATTCACACCGCCAGATGTACACATGCTGGAGTGCAGCACAGTGCAAACCCTGCCAGAAGTAAGTGAGGAGAAGTGATGCATGATACAATGGCATTTATGAACATTAAAAACAGAGTTAAACAGAGTAATTTGGCTTCGTAAGAACACAAACACATGCGAGTTCTCTGTTTCCTAGGGTTGCTAGAAAATACCACAAACTGGGTGATTTAAAACAACAGAAATTTATTCTCTCATAGTCATGGGAGGTTTAAAATCTGAAACTAAGGTTTTTACATGGTTGGCTCCTCCAGGAAGCTTCGAGGGAGATTTGACCAGTGCCTCTCTCCCAGCTCCTGGTGGTGACTGCCAATCCTTTGTTTGCAGAACACATCATTTCAGTCTCTGCCTCTACCTTCCTTCTCTGTCTGTCTGTGTCTCTCACTGCATTTACATTTCTCTTATTTAAATTTCTTCCTTCAGTCATATTTGATTTAGGGTTCACCTTAATCCAATGCAACCCAATCTTGACTTGATTATATTTTCAAAGACCATATTTCATGGGTACTGGGCAGACACGAACCTTTGGCAAAGCCATTCAAGTAAATGCATGCATCAAACATATACAGATGGTTGGCAACATGGGGAGGAAGAAGGAACAGGAACGTAAGATGGAGACAGCCATAAACAAGCAAGCAAAGTCTAAACAAGCAAGCAAGAGGTGACCTTGACATTCAAATCCACAACAGGAATATCCATGTTGGCTCTGGATTCAGAAAAACAACACTAGCAAAATAAAACTGAAATAGCAACAAGGACAAAACCCAAAAAATAGGCACAATGTCTCCTGGGGGTTCTGAACTATGACCTGGCCTTTCACATGGGGTTGGAGTTGGAATTTGTATCACCCAAGTTCTAAAAGGTCCCAAGTAGAAGATTAAATATAAAGTAGTAATGGTTTGACAGTATCTCTTGCCATTTGGTTTAAGTTTGTAAGTGTGTAAATAAATAAAAAAGTAAGTTAAATAAGTAAGTAAGTAAATAAATCAGAGTCTTCTTTGAAGAAAAAACTGTTAACTCAGGCCTCAGAGAAATTTTACATAAAAATTTTCCCCAAATTAGGAAAGGTAAAATAGAGTATACTGCACAGCCTAGTCAGCCTGGTGCTGCTAGACCTTATACTTGAATTTATCAACTTATGAAGTGAAGAGGTTTATTTTGGCTCACAGTTTGGGAGGTTCAGTTCACGATTAGTTTGCTCTGTTACTTCAGGCCTGTGGTGGCAACACGATGGCAGGAATGTGTGGTAGGGCAGAGCTGGGGTGGGGGGAAGGGAGAGAGGGAGGGAGAGGAAGGGGGGAGAGAGAGAGAGAGAAAGAGAGAGAGAGAGAGAGAGGGAGAGTGAGAAAATCACATACATTTTACCAAAATATTAGGACACAGAAACTTTAAAACATGTGAATGAAAAAAACGAATTACCAAACAGTTCATGAATACTCATTCTTGGAGCTGTATTAATGTTAAAGGATTTACCAGGGTAAACCCAGAATATAAGACTGATTCAAATCAGAAACTGATTAATGTTATCCATTACATTGAACAAATCAAAGGGGAGGAAAAGCAGAATTATTAAAATAAATGTAGGAAGGGCTGGGGAATATTCACACATGGTTTGTCCTATCTATTTCACTTCAGAGTATGGCCTCAACGTGCATCCATTTAGCTCTAAATGACTCTAGTTTCTCATTCTTGATGGCTGAGTAGTACTCCATTTTATAAAAAACACACATCTTCTTTATCCAAAACCAACTGATGGGCATTTGGGCTGTTTCCAAGATACAAACTGTTCTACTATAAACATAGGCATACATATAACCTCATTTAGGTTTTTAAGAATGATTTAAATAAATGAAAAGATATAATTTGAATTCCCCAAATTAATCTATAAAAATGGGAATTGGGCTTTCCTTTGGGCTATCTCAAAGTAGTTAAAAGTTTTTATTTTGAAAGAACAAGGAGCCAAGCACACCCAAGCCATTCTAAAAGAGGACTAACCTGGAGGATGTTTACCAGGTACAACGATTTAGGGGAAGCCAGAGCAGCTAATATATGTAATGTCCTCTTGCATGGGACCCTTGACCAAGTCCTCCCTGAAAAAGTCCCTTACCTTTTCTTGGCCACCTGTAGCAGTAAAACTCTCACTGCTCTGCCACCAACCACAGCACCAACCACAGGCCCCTGCCCCTCACCTCTCTCAGGTGGCAGTGAGCTGCCAATTCCATTGATACCAATGGCCCTCAAATTCTCCATGTTGGCTGGGGTTGCAACTCAGGGTAGCACCATGGCCTAGCGCGTGAGAGGCCCTGGAGTTGATCCTCAGTACCACACACAAACACCCACGAGTAAATTCCGCTAATGCTTTCGAAGCTCCCCGACTCAGCTTGAGGGAAAGGGACAGACACTGTAGGCCCATCTCCTGGAGAAAGCCCTGATCAATTCCACCAGAGAAACTTTCTCACTCTTGCTGCTTTCCAAAGCGATGGAGGTGCTGACCAGCTATGCTAGCAGAAGGCGTGGGGACTGCTCTGCATGCATATAACGGGGCACATGGCACCTTCTGTTGTCCTCAGCCTCTGGGACCTCTGCCAAAACTGAAATGCTGAGACACAAGGAAGAGTCGCATTGGATATCCTGTTCCAGTGATTCCTAAAATGGTTTGCTTTGTGACAAATGCGACCCGATCAATTCCTGCTGACTCTGTGTTCATCTGTGTTTCTGTTTCTGCTGTGTGTCTGTTGCTCAGTCAGAATGATTACTATTTATCAGGCATAGCATTGAGTTATAGAATCATGGGGTATTCTGGGCTTGTTGTCCTGGGGTGAGGAGGATTTGCCACTCCAGCCAAGGGCAGGGTGTGGGGGAGCAGGCCTGGGCTTGCAGTCCAGCACACATTCATTTGAATTTTGGCCTTAAGTAACCCAGCTAAGGAACTTGTGTTTCTTCTCTTACCTGAGTCTTGATTTCATTTGTGAAAATAAGAAAAATGATTTCTTCATACAGAGGCTGTGTTGAAAAAGGGCAAGGTGTGTGCGCGTGCGTATATGTGTGTGTGTGTGTGTGTGTGTGTGTGTGTGTGTGTGTTGTGCACACATGTGTTCATGCATTTGTGTCTGGAGCCTGTGTAACTCTTTCTCTTCCCTGCCTGGTAGACTGCAAATGAGTAGTATCAGATAACAATCATTGTAACAGGAGGGGAGCTGCTCAGGTAAAGTTATAAAGCAAGTTCCTCCCATCATTGTTTAACCATACCTGCCCAAGCTCACCTTCCCCTTTCCTGTTTGCTGGCAGCTGCTCTTCTTGGCACCAGCGTGGAATCTGGGTCCTAGATGGCTGAAGTGATTGACTCCCCTTTCTCCCTGTAGAGCAAGAGATACAGATGAAAGGAGCAGGGAGGGGTGGGCAGCAGGGAAAATGCTGCAAATGCGTCCTGCCTGGTGTGTCATACTGTTTTCTTGGGACCATGAACACCCTAACTCTGGGGTGTTTGCTCTTCTTAGCACAAGATACTGGCATTTATCTTTTTTTTTTTAAAAAAAGAAACCTACTATTTCAAAGCTTCTTTGGTGGATACAACACCATATCATCCTAGGGTATTTGAGTCTTAAAAATCACGTGCTTCTACTCCTTCCCAGTCTTGCATGATGCAGTCACCTCAGGCCATGCCTGGGCTCAGACCTCTGATCCAGTGGCACGAGAGAATGAGGGCCGTGGTGCTGGGGTTCACAGTGCCTTTGACACTCTCTGGCCCTGTTCTTCCTCTCCTCTCCCACTTAGGAGTGTGTGCTGCTTCCCCTGGAGGCACAGCTATAACCACACAGAAGGGAAGAAAAGGAACTCATCTAGTGGGCTGACAAAGGAGGGCTCTGGCCCTGCAGAGCATGAGGGACAGTCTCCCAGAAGGTTCTCGAACCACGTGTGAGCCCAAAGACAGCTGCTCTAAGTTATATGGAGGTATTTGCAGGGGCTCTAGAATGCAGGGACAAGGTGCCCCCGCTTTTGTAGTGCTAGGCCCTGAACCTGTAGCCTTTGCACTGTGCTACAACCCAAGCCCTTTAAAAAGATGTTTTATTTTGACATAGTCCTGCTGAGTTGTCCAGGCTGGGCTTGAACTTGGGGTTGTCCTCTGGAGTGCTGGGATGACAGCTGTGTGCCAGACATTTAGAAACACTTATATGGGACCAGAAGTTGAATGTCTGTGTATACAGTGCTTTCATCCCAACTCCCTTCTTTAATTACTTTCCTTCCATTCACAGAGGCTTTGTGTGAAGTTTGTGTGTGTGTGTGTGTGTGTGTGTGTGTGTGTGTGTAAAAAGAGATAAAATTCCGAGCCAAAACATGATATAGGAATACTGTGCTCTCAAATGTGCTTTCCAATAATTCATTTATTGAGCAAAGGTTTATAAACATTTATTATATGCCTAAGGATATAGTAGTGAAAATAATGGATGTATCTACTGCCTACCGGGGGCTTATTAATCAAAGAATTACACAGATAAATGTATAATTTCAAACTCTGCTCCATGCTGGATAGGAGAAACAGAGTGTGAAAGAGGATATTATTGCAGATGAGGGGCTTTCCTGAGAAAGTGATATTTGATCCTGGACCTAGAAGATGAAAAGGGGTTTAAGAGGCGAAGCAACTTGGAGCTGAGAGGAGGGGAAAACCAGCCCCGATGGAGGGTAGGACCAAGTGCTTTTGTCAGGGCTACCTGGTGGAAGTAGACGTAATTTTCTGGGGCACTTCCATGAAACTCCTACATCAGAGGCATTAGAAGCCTGAGGTTGGGTGGGTTCACTCCTGAAATTAGCGAGGAAGGATTTCGTCATTGCATGTCCCCCCATACTGAGGCCAGAGGAAACAGAGCCGTGCTATTTTGAGAGTTAAACTTCACAGCTCATTGTCAAGCTGTTCACATACATGAGCTGGAGTTAGTTTGTACCTCAGTTTCCTCAGGCTTCGTATGGGGCATTAGTTCCGCCCCTCTTTTGAGCTGGCTGTGTGCATTATGATGGCGAAAGTCCTTTGAAATAGGAGAAGAGATAAGAAGAGACACACGTGTGTAAAAGACATGGTGTCCATATGAAGAACTGGACATGCCAAAGAGGGGTTTGCCTCCCAGTTAGGTCCACTGGGATCTCTTCTTCCAACAAATAAGCTCCATAGAGGGGGACTCAGAGAAAAGTTCTGAGGATGAGATTTGCAAGAGTCAGATCTATCTAAAGGTGAAATAACTATCAGGGATAGGTAAAAAGCCCCTGATTATTGAATACGAACAACAACAAAAAACACAACGGGCACCACCTGGGAGAGCTGTGATAGAAAGGTCCCAATCATCAGATTAGATGCTGGGCCAGCTAATTTTCTATTTCCTAACAACTCAGAGAGACACGGATTCTAGAATCTGGTATTTGAATGCTGCCTCCCCTTTCTGGACTTCCCACTCTTACCTTCAGTCTGTGGGATGGTTTGGATCAGATCCCATTTAGGGAGGGGAATGGGAGGTAGGTTGTGATGTGATATCCTGGATGAGGTTGGAAAACAAATTTTCCTCGTAGAGCTGGAATTAGTATCATCTAAGTGCTAAATGCAAGTCCTTCATAGGAAAGGTCAGAAGTTACAATGGAAGAGCCAGGAAACAGTTGCTATAGCAAAATACCCATGCGAGGTAATGTACAAAGAGTTCTATTTTGCACAGAGTTTGGAGGTCCTAGAACACGGGGCTGATATCTGCTCTGCCCTGGTGAGGGCCTCCATGTCCGCATGGCAGATGGCATTATGGCAGGAGTGTTTGTGAGAGGAGTGATCTCACGGCACGGTTGGATGTCAGAGAACTTCAGGGATCAGGCTTGCTCTTTTTAGACAACCCATCCTACAAGCTGACTTACACCTGGAGATCAGTATAGATTCCCTTCAAGAGCAGTGGCCCCCAAGAACCTAATTATCTTGCACTCAAGGTTCCATCTTCTAAAGGTTCCACTGGCTCCTAACACTGCCACAGGAAGGGCCAAGCTTCCAACACAGGAAATCTTGGGGCAGCACTCAAACCTGACCCAAACCAAAGCAGTGGATAAAAGTGAAGCATTTGGGAAAGTGGAGGGAGGGGCCCAGACCAGGGAACAGAGAGGCAGAGAGACAGAGAGGCACGGTGTGGCCAGGGGCAGATGCAGGCAGAGCCTCTGAACACCAGCAGAGGCCTTGGAGGTCTGTGTCTCACCCTCAGCTGCTCTGGACGGCAGGTTGGCCCAGGATGCAGAGCACCCAGACCTGGCTCATCCGGGGTATACAGTCTGCTTGGATGGTTTCCTGTCCTGCCTAGCAGTTACTTAAGGACAGCCCAGAGTATTTCTGATGATCCAGAGGTGAACTTTCACAGGCAACACAGGGCCCAGCAAATTCAGGGAGAATGGCAGAGGACCAGGCCTTGGCCTTACTTCAGTCTCAGAGCCAACCTTCTGGGGGATTCACTTACCTAACTCCCCGAGCTGGGCTCTGTGTGGAGCCTCTCCTCCCATCCTCATAAGAGTGGTAGCAAAACTCTGAGATGTCAGCTGCTTTTTGTTTTTGTCTGAGTTTTACCATTGGTGAAGCTGAGCTGCTGTGAGTATGAAATTGATGGTAAAAAGCCATTTGGCTCCGCAGTGGCTGAGGTGGGCACCAAGCTCAAACCAGCCTGATGCTGAGGCTGCTGCTCCAACCAAGTTGGACCTGGAGCATTTGGACCTTAAGAGTGTCAGTGCCGAAAAGTGCTCAGACACTTGAGATGCTCTCTCCAAACTGCATGCTTCATAGAGGAGAACACTGTGGCCTGCAGAGGAAATGGATGGCTTTTCTCAAAGTTTTACATTTGGAGCAAGCAACAGGGGTGAAGTTGGAAAGCTGGGGGCCTCCCTCCTCTCTTCTCCTCCCCTCCCCTTCCTTCCCCTCACCCTGTCCCCCCCAGTTGCAGAGAGATTCTGGCACCCTGCCCTCGTTCCATCTCTAATAACTGAGTAAACCTTCAGTTCTCCATTTCCTCTGCATACATTTGAGTCCTTGAGCTTGGCTTGCTCCTGGGCTCAGGTGGTATTATTATCAGGATTAATTACAAGGCTGGGGAGAGGGCTGGGCCTTTCCTTGGGAAAAAAGGCCACTTAAAATACACAATTAACATTATTATTTTTAAGTGTCTTGATCTATTTGTAACCTGGACCCCTTAGAATGATATTAAAAAAAAATAGAGAAATGATCCAGAATTTAGCCTGCAATTCTTCTTGCCATTTTCTGATCAGCATAAAGCATATTGAGTTTTCTAAGTGCTCATATACCTGGGTAATGGGAGCAATTTGCGACTTAAATTGAAACCTTGCAGATCAATTATCAGGAACTGGAGCAAGCGTTTTCTCCTAATCCTCCCAAAAATTATTCTTCAGAAAGACACCTGGCTGCTCACTGCATGCCATCATCAAACCAGAATTGAGCTCCAGTAGTGGCTGAAAAAGGGAAGGAAAAAAATGTGATTTCAAAAGCTATAAATCTTCAGAGATATATGATCCTATATTTTCAAGATCGAAACAAGCTTTTGGAATTTAAAGAGCTTAGGAAAGCAAAATTTTACTCAAATTCACTCCTTTACGGAACAAATCATGGGAAGCAAAAATCCTACTTCTTTGGGTGACACTTTATTTTCTAGTTTTGTATTTCTAGAGTCTTAGGGTACAGGTAGGGATATTTCATAACAGAATAGTAAAAAAGGAATTAAAAAGTTTTCAGGTACAGTGACTGTCAAATCCTGACTGCTCATCAACATTTCTGGGGACACTTCCAAGAGCCACAGATGCCCGGGTCCTACTCCTAGAGATTCTGAATCAAGATCTGGGTTGAAGTTCAACACCTGTGTGATTTAAATGAACCCTAGGTAACACTATATGGCGTGATGTGAGGATTAAATGGAATTAATAAGGACAAGCTCTTAGGATAGGACTTGGAACCTAGATGTGCAATCATGGTGTCTTTTTCCCCGTCTCCTCGTCTAGTCCCCTCTGTACCTTCTATATCCCTATTTCCCATATTCCTAGTCCCTTCTGTCTCCCCCAGGTTCCTGATGGGCAAATAAATAAAAACCTTTCCAAATCCATACAAGTGCCTGTTACACTGTCCTGTCCGTGTGTGCATGGGTTTCCGTATGATCTCCAGAGGCAGGCAGCTGGGTTGCAAGAGTGGCCCATGAGTTTTTGCTGAGTGCAGAGTGTTTGTCCTTTGCCCATGAGGGTGCTTTCTTGGTGCATTCACTGACGGTCCTGCGGCTGTTCAGTCTGCAAGTGCAGTCTGTCCTAGGCTGGTGATAGGGGGCTGAGTAAGGGGAGGGAGGCTTGCACGGGGAGCGAAGCAGAAAAGTCATTTCAGGTAGAAGCCCGGCATATGGGCTGGGTTCCATATGCTCTGTGAGGATGTGGTGGGCAGCCCGAGTCCAGTATGTTGGACCAAGGCAGAGTGTGTGCAGTTTGTTGGTCCTCACGTGTCTTCTCTTGCTACACTCAGGACCTTGGGTCTTGTAGCTACTGTGTTTTGGGTGTGTGGGAGTCAGGGGCCTCATACTGGAGACTTCTTTTTTGTGATATTGAGGCCTTGTACTAAGCTACATTCACAGCCCTTTTTAACGTTTTTATTGTTTGATTTTGAGACAATGTCTTGATAAACTGCTAAACTGTCCAGGCTGGGATTGAATTTGCATTCCCCCTGCCTCAGTCTCCCAGTGCACCAATACTACAAGTGTGCTCTACCACTCCTGGCTTGGAGGGTTCTTTTGCAGCATGTGCTTGGGCTCTATCTCTGAGAGGGCAACCAGGGAAGTCCATGTGAAAAGGTCTTGTTTTATCATGGCTGTTCTTAAGAGCAGAGGTGTACAAAGCAAGGTTGCCCATTCTTGGATTAAAAACCCTACTGCAATTGGATATGTTTATTTTCACGATTGTTATGAGGTCTCAGCTGGGCAGCTGCAAGGGCCCAAAGAGACGTTACCTGGCCTCTTGAAACAGCTTAAGAACTTCCTTGAGTAGCTGGCTGACCTTGAACCAGCCCTCAGTGTCCTTCTTCCTGTATCAGCCTAGGGATCCTTCTTGGAATTGCTTTGTTACAACTCACACCAAACATATTTCTTTGGTGATTTGCTTGCCTTTGTGGTTAAGGAGTGGCTTTGATTCTACCTTGGGTTTTTGAGAAACCAAGGAACCTTGGAATTCTATCCAAATATGTCTGACTTTTTACTCAAGATGAGCTTTAATTGACCATAGAAATAAAAAGTTCTAATAAGGATGGATATTGGAAAGACATACATCAATTATTTTATTTCCTTATTACTGTTAGTATTGGAATTAACCTCTTGCAAATGAAGAGTTTTGGCATTGGAAAAAAATTATGGGTCACTTCTGAGATTAACACCCCTAATACGGTACTCTCAAGACCTTGAGAGCTTTCCATCAATACTCTGCCAATAGAAGTCTGTGGCCCTCCAGGGTGAAATTGCCTGGGCTGGGAGAGTAATTTGATCTTGGAGTGACTTTAATCAATGTGCTTCTGTTAGGCAAATATTTCCAATTTTTCAGCAGATTTGTTTGCTGTGTAAATTTCTTTTCTCTGCCAATACACTGAGCTTGTCCCATTAATTTCCACAGGTGGGATGGGGTTTTTGGCTTCCCTGGGTTACCTTGCAGTGTGTTGGGAACTAGAAGGATGGAATTTCATGAGCATTTGCAGCCAGCTGCTGAGCACCTGGGGCAACATTTGCAATGACTTGAGGGTGACCACCCTCTAACACTGAGTGCCTCCCACGTTGCTAAGGAAGGCTCAGTTGCCTGAGGTTTACTTTGGATGCATTTTTAATCTTAGCAGTTGGCACAGACAGGAAAGACTGAGTAAGGAATGAAATATCTGTGCACTGAAGATGTTCCACATGGGGAAACTTTCTGGAATGCACTCTGCTGAAGACTGCTGGCAGCAGCGGTGATGATCTGTGCTTGGTTCCTACATCAGAAGCTGCCAAGAGAGCAGTTTAAGATTCTGAAGCTTGTGCTTCTTTCTGGGTCACTTACAAATATTTGGGGTCTCTTTTCAAGTTACAGAAACAGATTGCATAAAATTTGCTCAAGGGGAAGCATTGGCATCATTTGGTGGCATTCTTAGCCACTCAACTATTAGACCTCAGCAGAGTCAAATTCCCTTTGAATGTATCTTTTAATTTATATTGCAAAGAGACAAGTGAGAAACCAAATGCATGGAGAGAATCAGACACAACAGCAATTGTGCACACATATTTCCACATGGCACATGGACACAGTCACACTCAGCCCTGGAAGCCAGCCTGCTGATGGCTGGGCTCTGTTTAGTCAGCTCTGTCTTTTCCTGATAATTCTGCTGATGACAGGAAATGTTCCTCCACCCCTTACCCCAAGTTACTCTTTCAGATTTTTCCCATTTTTAAGGCTTAGCCCAAATGCCAGTCTTGGTCCACCCAAGGCTGTCATTTTTGCATTTCTCTTGGAGTGCTTGGCTCTTGGAGTGGTTGCCTCATCCCACTGTCTTTGCTGGCTCTTCTGAAAACAGGGACACTGTGTGAATTGATCCTCAGCTCCTGGCTCTGTGTTGGGCACAGGGATGCAGTGGGCTGCCCCCATAGCTATGGACATGAGCTCTAGCCATGTTGGCTTAGCCACTAGCCTGCATACTTTGGTGTCACTCAAAAATATTTAGAGGAGCTCATGGCTCTTCCTCCTGTACCTCTGGCGCCCTGGGCCTCTATCAGACCAGACCGGTGAGAACTGCCCACCTCCTAGCAGTGTGGGGAGCTTGTGGTTCCTCCTCTTCCACCTCCAGAATCTTAGGAACTTCATGAATACCAAACCAGCACTACAAACAATTCTAAACAATATCCTAGAAAAAGACAATGAAAGTCACAACACCATGAGTCCCAACAGAACAAATCAATGAGGCAATTTAGTTTCTTAACTGAAGAGCGGGGGGAAATTAAAAAGAGCCAAGAATAGGACAATAACATGACAATGATAAGTCAATACATGAGTTATGACCATCGATATCAATGGCCTCAATTCACCTATCAAAAGAAATAGACTGGCAGAATGGATTAAGAAGCAAAATCCAGCAATATGTTGTATACAAGAAACACGCCTAGTTCAAAAAGAAACTCATAGACTGAAAGTGAAAGGATGGAAAACAGTTCTCCATGTGACAGGAGCCCAGAAAAACGCAGGGGTAGCTATATTATTCACAGACAAAGTAAATTTCAAACCAAAACTGATTAAGAGAGACAATGAAGGTCACTACATCCTTGTAAAGGGAACAATCCAACAGGAAGAGGTGACAGTAATAAATATATATGCACTGAATATTAATACCCTCAACTATATAAAACAAATATTAAGGGACATGAAAAACCAAATAAGCACTAATACAGTTTTAGTGGGGGACCTAAATACCCCACTGTCACAAATAGACAGATCATCTATACAAAAAAATTAACAACAAAATTCTAGAACTGAAACAAGCTTTTGAACAAATGGACTTAATAGACATCTACAGAGTGTACCACCCCATAAAATCAGAATATACATTCTTTTCAGCTGCAATGGGAGATTCTCCAAAATAGACCACATACTATCTCATAGAACATGTTTTAATAAGTGAAAAGGAATTGAAGTTATCCCATGTATATTATCAAACCATAGTGCAATTAAGCTAGAGATCAATAGGATAAGAAACTGTAAGAACTTCACAAACACATGGAAATTGAACAGCACTCTCCTGAACAATCAATGGGCCATAGAGGAAATTAAAGAAGAAATTAGTCAGTTTTTGCAAATAAATGATAATGCCATTACAACATATAGGAATCTATGGGACACAATGAAAGCAGTTCTATGTGGAAAATTCATAGTAGTGAATGCCCACACTAGGAAAACAGAGTGAGCTCAAATAACCTAATGAGGAATCTTAGGCTCTTAGAAAAAGAAGAGCAAGAAAAACCCAAAGCTCACACAGGGAGGAAATTATAAATATTAGAGCAGAAATCAATGCAATGGAAACTAAGAGAATGATACAAAAAAATCAATGAATTGAAGAGTTGGTTTCTTGAAAGAATAAATAAAATTGATAAACCCTTAGTCAACTTTGTAAAAAAAAAAGGAAAGAAAAGCCTCAGATCCATGCAATCAGGAAAAAAAAAAGGTGAAGTCACAACAGATCCAGCAGAAATCCAGAGGTTCATCAATACCTACTTTGAGAACCTGTACTGTAATAAAATGGAAAACACAAAAGAAATGGACACATTTCTTGATACTTATGAATTACCAAAGTTGAATGAAGATAAAAAATTGTAAACACCCCAATTATAATCAGTGAAATTGAAAACGTAATTAAAAATTTACCAATGAAAAAAAGCTTAGGTTCTGATGGCTTCACTGCTGAATTCTACAAAATATTTAGCGAAGAACTACTGCCAGTGTGCTTTAAACTTTTCAGTGAAATTGAAAGGGAAGCAATACTTCCAAATTCATTCCTGGAAGCAAGTGTTACTTTGATTCCTAACTAAAAAAGAACTACAGGCCAATCTCCTTAATGAACATAGATGTGGTATATCTCACAGAACTAGAGAAAATAATCCAAAAATACATTTGGAACAAGAAGAGACCTAGAATAGCAAAAGCCATTCTAGGCAACAGAGACATGATAAGGTATCACAATCCCCAACATGAAACTGTATTACAAAGCCACTGTGATAAAAACAGCATGTTACTGGCAAAGCAAAAGACCTGAGGATCAGTGGAATAGATTGAAGGATACAGAAAGAATACCAGACATACTCAGCTACCTCATCTTTAAAAAGGGGCCAACCATCCTCAGTGGAGGAAAGATAGCCTCTTTAATAAGTTGTATTGGAAAAACTGGATTTCAACCTGCCAAAGATTAAAGCTAGAGCCTTATCTTTCACCATGCACTAAACTAAATCCCAAGTGGATTAAAGATCTAAATATTAAAACAGAAACTCTAAACTTGCTGGAAGTTAGGCAGAACTCTCAAAGACATTGGCATAGGAGAGGAAAAGACTTTATGAACAAATCTTCAGTAGCCCAGGAACTAGCACAAAGAATCAACAACTGGGATCTCATCATATTAAAAAGCTTCTGCACTGCAAAAGAAACCATCAGCAGAACTAAGAGACAATCTACAATGTGGGAAAAAATTTTTACCAGCTGCTCCTCAGACAAAGGACTATTATCTAGAATATGTAAAGAACTGAAAAAAACCAGCCCCCCCCAAATATAAAGACCCAGTTAAAAAATGGGCATCTGAAATGAGCAGATATTTCTCAGACAAACAAGTAAAAGCAGCAAATAAATATATGAAAAAATGTTCCACATCACTGGTCATTTGAGAGATGCATATGAAAACAGCACTGAGATTCCACTTCACCCCAGAAAGAATGTATGCTATCAAGAAATCAACCAATAACAAAAGTTGGTAGGGTTGTGGGGAGAAGGCAACCCTGGTGGAAGTGCAGAATGGTGTAACCACTGTGGAAATCAATATGGAGATATCATAAACAATCAGGGTTAGAGGTTCCATTTGACCTAGCTATCCCTCTGCAGGGTATCTTTCCAAAATAATTAAAAGAATCAATCATACCACAAATATATATGGTCACCCATGTTTATAGTGGCACAGTTTGTAATAGTTAAAACTTGGAAACAGCCCAACCGCCCATCAGTTGGAAACTGGATAAAGAAGATGTGAGTTTTCTATAAAATGGAGTACTAGTCAGCCAGAAAGAATGAAAAACTAAAGTCATTCATAGGAAAATGGATGCATATACTATTAAGTGAAATAAATATGATACACACATGTAAATACCAAATAGTTTCTCTGGTGTGAAAAACTAAAAGTGTAAATAAGATCCAAATTGTATAATTGATAATGTAAAATAGGAAGAAATGGGCTAAAGGTGTGGGGGAAGTGGGAAGAGTAGGGGAAAGGAAATAAGGGAAAATAACAAATAAAAAAAGGAAAAAAATGCAAACAAAGTCTTTGTAAATTGGGGAGGTTGGAGGGGGTGAAGGGAGGGCAGGGGTATGGGAAAAATGAGAACCAAGATCTTTCATGCAAAGGTACAAGATCCCAATGATGAATGTAACTGTACTGTATGCTTAAAAAGTACCAATAAACTCAATGAAATAAAAAATATTTAGAGGCTGCCTTCCAGCTGATTGCATGAAATTTGTTCTAGGGAAAGCATTGTGCAGCAAGGAATATCCTACAGGTTGATAGCTTATTTGGCACTGTTAGGGTTGAAGCTGGTTTCCAGCTTCAAACTAACTTCAAATAATTGCCACAGAAAATGCTGCAGACTGGAGGGAACAATATGTATCTTGACCTTCTCACAAGCAGCAGTTGCAATACCTGGACTGAGAATATTTCCCTCCTGATGATGACAGCAGCCTTT
This sequence comes from Fukomys damarensis, assembly GCF_012274545.1. NCBI lineage: Eukaryota > Metazoa > Chordata > Mammalia > Rodentia > Bathyergidae > Fukomys > Fukomys damarensis. The sequence goes on along the minus strand of NW_022900919.1, from coordinate 13,526,081 downwards.
GTATCAAGTTCTGTATCAAGTATGGTGCTCAATGCTTTTAAGATGTTTTTGTATTTAACTTTCACATCACCTCAGTAGATTAGATGGTCAGTGATGAGCTTTTGGGTTATGAGAGGTGAGGTAAATTTCTAAAACTGGATCCAGAACTGGTGAAATGAGGGCTAGCTGGTATCAAAGACTTTTCTATCCTGGGTTCTGGCCCTAGGGCCCTTCTTTGTCCAAAATTTGGTTTGTAAGTGATTTGAAATCTTGAGATAAAAATTGAAATCTCCATGATGGGCTGCTGATTTTTCATGTGTGAGATGTGGTTAGTTTCTGTGGAGGCTGGAGTTCATTCCAGCCTGGTTTCTTGGTTACTTCTTGTCTGAGTAGCTTTTCTTGTTGCTGAGACAAAATACCCAACATCCAAAGTGAAAGAAGGAAGGATTATTTGGTTTGTAGAGGTTTCAGTTTCATAGTTGGCTGGCTCTAAGGCAGGGTAGCATGGCAGAGAGGCATCACAGAAGAGAAACAGTTCATGGCAGGCAGAAGGTAGCAAGGCAGCAAGCAGCAAGCCACAAACAACAGCTGCCTTCTGTCTCACACCTGTAATCTTACATTGCACCATGAATCAATCCCAGCAACACATATTTGATCCCAGTATCACACAACCTAGATCAGCTCCTCCCAAAAGCCTCACCTATGACTCAGTGAGGCTTTGGGAGGACATCTAGATACAAGCTGTAACAGTTTTTAAATTCTAAAACCTTTACAACTGGGTGAGTCCAAGTATGCTCAGACTATCATTTATATTGTGCATACTAATAGGTCTTCAGAGTTTATTTTATGATAGGTAAGAGAGAAAATTAATTTTTCTATTTTTCTTAATCTTATGTTTTCCTGGTTAAAAGTTCTTACATGGTTTTGATACTATAGATAAATGAACCATTTCTGATATGACAGACATAGTGATTTATTAGTGTTTTGTCTCCAAAATCCAGGAAAAAAAAACCCTCATTACTTCTGATTTCCAAATGGCCAAAGTGGTGCTTGTATGTCTATGAGTGATTGATTGGTGTCAACAAACAATGGATAGATGTTCCTGAGGCATAAATGAGAAAGCACACAACAGTTACAGAAAATTTGTCTAACGAAGGGTGTAATTGACTGTACAAAACAATAAACACACAGGCACACACAGGGAATACATATGAGAGAACCTCTGATAGTAATGGAGATCTTGATTAGCAAAGTAGGATATCTTGTGCAAAAGTGTGTACCTGCAGAAACAGCTCACACTTTCAGGGTTGGATACCATAAACTGAACTCTTGGGTAGGAGGGTGATAAAGAATGCACATGTGATTCTCCTCCTCCTTCATTTCTGCTGGGGAGAAGAGTAGATCCTGTCTCTGTGCTATAGGTGCTGCACTAGCATCCTGGATATGAGAGATTTCTGCAGTATCACTGCTCCTAGATTGAAGAAAATCTTTGTGTGCCTCCCCTCACAGGAGGAGACAGCTTGCATGGGGAGTGGGAGAATCCTCAAAGAAACTCTGCTCTCACAATGATATTCCCAAATGGAAGAAGGCTTGAACAAAAATGTAGCTTTTATTTTCAAAACTGGCACCAAAGCTGACTTGGCTACAGAATGTAACCTGAATGATATGCATTATGAAGGCTGTTCATTCAGATCTTGTGGGCACCATGAGACCAATAATGAGTGGCCAGTTAATTGCTTCCTCAGACAATAGACATTGACCCTGGAGACTTTCTGGCAGCTCATGACTATGGCTGTTTAGGAACACATAGCTACCAAAAGCACACAGGAGAGGGTCCAAATCCACCTTGCCACATGTGGCTTCATGTAGCACTTTCTCCCAACCCATTGTGCCTCTCCATCACCACCCTGGCTGTGACCAGGCCCTTGGGGGTGACACAAATACTTCCTGCAGGCACAGGTGGAAGCATTTAACCTAGTTTGAATCCTTATGGCTTCTACTAAAAAGTTATGCTGATGACTCATTAGGAAAAATGTGAGAGTATTTATACTTATGGTTCATATCACAACTATTACACCTTACACTTTGCCCCACTTTGGAACTTTTCTGATGTTTGACTGTAGGATATGAGTTTAATTTCTGGAGGCCACTTGATGCCTATGAGTGCTGTTCTGTGAATGCATGTTTTGGGCAGGGGTAGTGCTCTGCCCATATTCTGGAATCTGTTTTTTTAAATTTTATTTCATGGGCTGTCACTTCCCAGGAGCAGCACTTGCCTTTAGGCTCTGAGAGTCCACTTTGTGTGGTAAATACGTGAGAATTGATGCATTACCTCCACTCTTCCCTTAACTTCTGGTCTATCAGAGGCTCCAGCTTCTGGCTGTGGGAGGTATATCTTAAAGGTATAATTTATACTCCATAGTCACTCAGCAAAATTATTTCCTGTAATCACAAACTTCCTCCTGCCTCCACTTTTCTAAATTCTGGAACACAGCTAGTCTCAAGGGATGCAGAGAGAATTGAAAACTGGTGTCTTCTTCCCAAAGGCTCGGAGACACTGGAGAGCATGTCTTTTCAGTGATGGGTGTGGATGGTTACACTTGCATGCCCTATGGAGGGAAGTTTTTCCAGACAACAAAAGTAGATGGTATGGCCTGAGTGATTCTTGGTTGCCACGCAAACTATGAACAAACTTTTCTGGAACACACTGATGACGTTTCTTGCTCCAATAACAGTTTGTTCTGGATCTTCTTTGCAGCACCCACCTGCTGATTTTCAAAGACCAAGAATACTGTCTTCATTACTTTTCTCATTGCTAAGACAAAATACTCAACACCCAAATTTAAAGGGAGAAAGGTTTATTTCAGCTCACAGTTTGTAGAGGTTTCACTCCATAGTTGGTTGGTTCCAAAGCAGAGAGGCATAGCAGAGGGGCATTACAGAGGAGAAACAGCTCATGGCAAGGCAGGGCAGGCAGATGACAGCACCAAGTAGCAAGCCTTCCCTCTCTCCTTTTATATTCCATCCAGGCTGGAAGCCTGTTGATTGATGCCACCCACACCCAGGGTAGGGCTTCTATTATCTATACCTTTAATCTCAGTATTACACCCTTAATCCACATTCACACACCCTAAATCCAGCCACATTTGAAACTCCTCACCCAGGACCACATGAGGTTTTGAGGGGACATCTAGATACAAATCATAACAAATACAATACTTTATTTAAAACATTTCTCATTTTCTTAATTTGGGCCAGAAAGATATGATACAAGGCCTTTGTCTTCTTGCACAAAATTCATTTCAAATGCCTGTGCTGGACAAGCAAAGACATTCCTTCTTTATTAAGTTAAAAAAGAGGAAGAAAACATTACTGAACATATACAAAAATCTCACTTGAAAATAAGGTAATAATATTTAGGAGTTACAATGAACAAATATCCATATCAGTGTGTCTTAGTCTATCCTGGCTGCTATAACAAAATACCTTACCCTGGATGCCTTATAAACAACAGAAATTTATTTCTAACTGTTCTAGAGTTGGAAGTATAATGGAGCCTTGGCTTATGAACTCAATTCATCCTGATGGCTGATTGTAACTCAAGTTAGTCATTTGCCTTCAAAGTCTTTCTCCTGTATAATTTTAGGCCATACTTTCTTCCACGGAGAGGTCAATGTCCCTAGAGAGACATTGGCCCAGGTCCTCTCAACCCCACACAGGAAAGGTTGTTGTAAAGTTCCTTGCAGAACTCTTTAAGGATTAAATCTATATCTGAGACCATCTGAATGCAAAAGGGGCCAACATTTAGGTTGTAGTAAACTCAAGACTGGTAGTAAATTAAAACTAAAATTCTGGTTGTAATCCAAGTTGTTTATATGTTAGATGGGTCATAAATTGAGAGTCCACTGTATGAGATCTGGTGCCAGCCTAGTCAAATTTGGCTGACTGCCCTCTTCTCATTTCTTTGGGACAATAATGATGCTTTTCCCATCTATTATCACATACTGAAGGGAGGAACTCTGGGGTTGCTAGTCCCTTACAATAGCACTAATGCTATTCATGAAGAGTTCACCCTCTTAACCTAGCCTCACCCAAGGCTCCAAGTTCCTAATTTCAGCATATGAATTTTGAGGGGAACCCTAACCTTTCAAAGACCATGATTTTTTTCTGAAAAAAATGTGAACATTTTCTGGCTGTTCAGGACATGTAATCACATTAAGAATAAGAGACTTTTGGTTTCATGATCTGAGTAAGGAAGTTTTTAAGACATGGACGTCTGAACAACTATTATTAACACCGTTATAAATCTGTCCAAACATCAAGCTTAGTCTTTAAAGGCTTCATCTATGATGTTAAAAATATACATCTAAATCCCAGACTATTAAAACTGAACCTGGAAAATTAAGAAAAAAAAGGAAAACAAGGAAAAGGCTAAACACCATTGCTCACAGGTAGGGATTTTTAAACCATTTAACTTTTGACATTGACACTTTGAGAAAAAGGAGTTGGAGTATATCTTTAAATCAAATCATTTGTATAACAAACAGACATAACTCTAAACCAGTGGATAACAGATTACAAATAAAGAAAAAAAAAAAGGAATCTTTAAAAAGTCAAAGCATAAGGATATATAAGATTGTATCTATGATTTATGATAATTCAGTCAGAAAATCTAACAAAGGTGTATTCTATGTTAGATACATCTAAAAATTACACATTTAAGTTAGAGGTAATGAAAAATAAAAAATAAAAAAGGACAGATATAATTTTAAGCAAAATGCATGAAGTGGAATCAATAACCAAAGCAGTGATAGTGAACATTTTTGAGACTGAGTGCCCACGCTGCAACCCCAAATCCACTTATTTATTGCAAAGTGTAAACATTACAGTTAAACCTGAATGCTGAGGTATTAGTTTAGAAAAAGCCACTCATACATCAACATCTTTTGTCTTAAAAGAAAAATAATGTGTACCATAGGTTTACCACTATTGAATTAAAGTGTATAAACCACCATAAACATTTAGTAATCATTTACTTTGGTTTGATAGTAACATAAAAATACAAAATAGTAATCTAAAAATGTGAGGAAAAGCAAACAGTTAAAGTAGTGAGAACTAAACACATTCATCTCTGAGTAATAAAAATTATACAGAGTGAATAAATGACACAAGTTTGATTCACTAGGTATAAAATATTTTGTCCCATAAGATAGAAACATTTAAAAAAACTATTATGAAAATTTTAAGAAATGTTGATTATATAGGAGGCAGTAAATGAAACTTTAATATGTTAAGGATAGACAGTTCTTGGTGATCCCACTGAAAAACAGTACAGATTAATACAAGCTGGGTAGGGTGGAGTGGAGGCACATTCCTATAATCCCAGCCCTCAGGATGCTGAGGCAGGAGGATTATGGAGAGTCTGAGGCCAGCCTAGGCTACACAGTGAGACCCTGCCTCAACAACAACAGCAGCGGCAACAACAACACCCCCCCAAACCCAAGTTGTGCAGGATAGTACACACTTTCAATCCCAGCACTTTGGAAGGCTGAGGCAGGAGGATTTCCATGAATTCAAGGCCAGTCTGAGCTAGATAGTGAGTTCAAGATCAGCCTGAATTAGAGTGAGGCCCTCTCTGAAAAACAAAACAAACAAAAAATACTGTAGAATCAAATAAGAAATGACAACAAAAATTAGATGAGTGCTTAGGGAAAGAACAAACTGCTATTCCTTAGAGAGAGCATCATAGAGGTTTTGCTTTGTCTATGTATAGTCTTCCATTTTTCCAGCTGAGTAATGGCTGGGGAGCCTACACCAGTTTAAATTCTTGGCCTGGCTTGCTGGGGGAAATATGAACCAAATATGAAGTGTGGCAAAAGGGGAAATATGACCCTTTATTCTTAAAGAACTGTGGCTGGGGTTTGGCACTGTTTGTTGGCACTGAAGGACCAGGGTCTTGCCGTTGTCTTGCTCCCTTGGAACTCACAGGACTGGAATGTCCTCTTGGATGGTGATTGTCAACAGTATTTCACTGACTGTGTAGTCACCTGGGGCTACAGATGACAAGTAGCAGGCAAATTGAAAAACTTAGGAAGAAATCAATGATGGGCATACATGGTGCGCATAGTCCAGAAGCCAGGGTATGTCTACAGCTAGCTGTGTGCTCAGAAAAGGCCTGAGAGGCTCCCAAGACTGCATGTCTGGCTGACCTTTGGATTATGCATGGCAGAGAGTAATGGCTGAAGCAGGACTGTAAGCACTGGCACAGGGTTTAAAGAGCACACTGACTCACAGAATGTCTGCGGCACAGTGAGACTATTTTGTTGCTGATTTTCTTTTCAATTTTGGCACAAGGTGTTAAAAACAAAATCTATGTCAAATCGCTAACTCACCACTAAATTAATGGAAGAAGAGCTTAGTGACAACACACAGTGAAGAATACACGAGGAAGTCCTTATAAAAACAAACCAACCAACTAGCAAACAAAAATCATGCACCACTACGATCTACCAGCAGTGGCATAAATTCTTGACAGGGGGCAGAACATAATTTCCAGATTTACTGTGCTATAACAGTAAAACTGCCATTTTTTTTTTTCGGTACTGGGGGTTACACATGTGAGGCAAGCATGCTGTCACTGAGCTAAATCCTCAGCCTTACTGCCCATTTCTTAAGACAAAACTAAACAACAACAAAAACAAACCATAGTGTGCAAAGAAACAAGAAACTATGGCTAATTTTCAGGGAAAAAATGAATAGAAACTCTTCCCAAAGAAGCTAAGGCTTCAAACTGATTAGACAAATGACAAAGTTAAATCAGATATCTTCAGTATACTCAATGAAGTACAAGAATGATTATCAGTAAATAAATAAAAATTATAAAATGGCATCAAGGATCCTGTGTTCTCTCTTGCATGGTGACTCACTCGCACTCCATAGGATGCACTTCTTTTTTACTTGACTTAAACTTGTTGTTTCTTTTTATACCTTTAATACAACTTCACTACTATTTGTGCTTGTCTTGACCAATTCTCTGCTTGTGACAGAAATAACCTACATTCCACCTCCAAAAGGAGACTCCAGCACCCCCAAACCTGGTAACAATTTGGCTTAGCCAGCCAGGAGAACAAATAAGGCCCTTTGGGCCCATTTCTTTTTTCTCTCTCTCATAGTCTGGTAAGCATGGGAGTCTCCCCATTGCACCAGGAACAGTTTTCTGTTTCTCAGGTTGTGGGTTGTGGGGAGAAGGCATATCCTCTGTGGTCTCCTTACAGCTATAGGAAGCCTACAGGCCCTCTTCAAATTCATCTCCCCTTTTCTTTTTTCTCCAATTTTTAGTCACCCACTGAAGGTACAAGTCAGTAAGAACATCCAGAGAGCTATTATTAACCTAGTTACAGATGGGAACTTTCAGGCACCAAGACAAGCCATAGATCACCACATGAGCCACACCTCACAGATCCCACCAACTTCACCAATGGGCCAATTTAAAAAGGAAGACCTTATCTATTATTATAATATGATTTGGGTTCAATATGAACTAGGAAATGGCAAGTGATGGCTACAGGATGGCATTTTAAATTTTAAGACTATTTTTAGTTAAATACTTTCTGCTTAAAACACAGAAAGTAGAGTAAAATCCCTTATGTTCTGGATTTTGTGACCCTTTAGCTCAAGAAAAGCCCAGAAACTATGGTATTTAAAGTGGCCCCCAAGGAAAAGAGAGATGTTCTCTACTTGGACTCCTCTCAGGGTAATGAGTCTCTCCAATCTGTTTAATGAAGTCATCCACTCTGGGATGCCTCCTTGATTTCCTCTTTATAATCCACAGGCCAATAAGTCAGTTCCATCCACTCCAAGTGACTCAGGAACTCCACTAGAGCCTACAGCCCTAGAAGAAGTCAAATTCCTCTGCCCACTCATCCTGCTTCCCAGACAGCCTCAAGTCCCACTTAGTGCACACAGTTTTATGCTCCACAGGATGTACCTGAAATGGTGTTTCTTACTTCTGTAATTCACAACTTGTCCTGCCCCCGAGACAGGTCTCAGAAACAGAAGGGAATACTAAAGTTCAGGTCCCTTTTCCAGTTGCAGATATCCAGCAATATAAGGAACAGTCACACTGACTTTCAGAGGAGCCCAGTAAATTTGCAGATGGGTTTCAGAGTTTGACTCTTGTTTTTTACTTATCAAGGCAAGATGTGCAATTCATCTTGACTACTTGCTGTACCCCAGTTGAAAGACAGTCCTAAAAGAGGGTAAGAAATATGCAGATGAGTATTATGTTTTAAGAAGGGAAGGAAACCACCTTGGAGAGACTGTTCTCTCAACAGAACCAAACTGGACTATAATATTGGTGAGGGACTAAAAATGACATATGGTATAAGACCTCTGCTTCATTAATAAGGCTGTCATCCCAGTCCACCCTCTGGTGGCAGATCTATATACAATTCTCTCTCAGATTTGAGGGGTCTTTAATTTGTTCTCAGTCTTAGATCTGAAAGATGCATTCCTTTCCATTCTCCTGCATTCAAACTCCCAGTTTGTTTGCCTTTGTCCAAAAAGTTAAATATTTGGGATACATTCTAACACAAAGAGAACAGCAGCTGCCTAGGAACCAGATCCAGGTTATCTGTGATCTTGGGCCAACTGCCCCCAAACAACAGCTTTGATCCTTTCTGGGAATGGCCAGCTTCTGAAGGATCTGGATACCTAATTTTGGACTATAAGAGGCTTTCAGAGGCTCTGAGACTGTTCCCCTAAAATGTAAAAAAGATACTGGCAATGCCTTTAGGGAAATAAAACACGCTTTTATTCAGGACCAGCACTGGAAATATCTGACTTAAGAATACTCTTCTTCCTCTAAATACCAGAAAAGAGAGACATTGCCTTAGGTGCCTCGACTCAAAGGATATGTCAAGAACTCTACCCAGTAGAATAATTTCAAAGTTAACTGGAGTAGCTGCTGGATGGCCACTCTGCCTGAGAACAGCAGCAGCTACAGCTGTGCCAACAGAAGACGCTATAACTTTAGGTCAGGGACTAGAAATCCTGATTCTCTACCAGGTGAGGGCTATTCTGGAGATAAAAGCTTACTTGTGGTTTATAGGAGAATGGCTTAAGTATCAGGGCATGCTTTTAGACACCCTTGATGTTGTTATAAAAACATACACTATTTTTAGTTATGCCTCTCTGATGCCTGCAGGCCCAAGTTAGTCACTCTTGCGAACAAGTGATCATCCAGGGCTATGTAAGCAGGCAGGACATCAGTGATCTGCACTTCTATGACACTGAAGAGGTGTGGTTCACTAATGTAAGTATGTAGTTGTCAGTTTACAACAGGTTATTGAGGCCAAACCCCTATCCTTAGAGACTTTTACTCAAAAAGCAGTGCTCATAGTTCTCACTTGGACATTTTTATCAGAACAAGGCCAAAGGAAAAAAAAAAGTTACATATACAGACTCCAAATATGCCTTTCTGGTTCTACATGCTTGTGACAATTCTGGAAAGGAGCTTCCAGACTAATAAGCAGCTATCTATAAAACACAAGCAGGAAATTCTACAACTCTTAGAGGTAGTATATCTTCCCAAGGAGTTGTTGTCATTCATTGCAAGGGATCCCAGAGTGACATATCTAATGTCTCTTTGGGAAATCAAAAGGCTAACAGGGAGGCAAGACGGCCTGCCCTATAGCCCCTCAAATCCCTAGTTTTATTTCCATTTCCTGAGGAACCATTCTGATCCTTCTCTAGGGATGTAGTGACAAGCTATAAAAATCCTACATGGGAAATTGGCACTGGAATTTTCACAGGACTATGAGGAAGGGTATTCCTGAGAACCTCTGGAAGACCTGAAGCTCTTCTTCAGAAAGCAAGAATCCAAAATGCTCTGGGCACAGATAACTAGCATCACTAATGACCGTAATTCACCACAGTTTAAATGGGCATCTGTATTGAAGCTCTTCTTTTTAATTAGAAATATTATATGAGTAATTTTGCTAAGGCCTTGGCTTTTCAGGTGCTCTTTGCCATACATTGTAATCCCATCTTCTCCTCATATTTGGGCTCTCCATCTCCAGCATAATAGTACTTATTTTCTTTCTCCCATCAGACAGCTCAACAGTCACTATCTCTTTTCTCATTGTCTTCTGACAGGTCTTTCTCTTCAGTCCAGTTAGTGAGGCACAACCCAGTCAAACAGTTGGAGAGCACATAATCCCTAGTAGGTAGAGCCTACAGCCTCTTTTAGCAGGAAGTAGCTATGTGAAGATGGATACCTCCACTCCCTCAGCACCCCATAAAATTAAATTATGGGGTTGTGTTTCTCTCAGGGGGAAATAAGACAGGAGATTAGGGCATGGCGAAGCTGGCTGGGGAAGTATGACCTGTTAATTATAAGATCCCAGGACAAATATACAGAACAGTTCCCAAAGCCCTGCATATGGACTTCTTATGAGAACTTGTGGTGATTTTTGGTAGGATGGCCTAGACTTGCTGTCAGCCTGATGAGTGGTCAATTGATTGTGTTTGAGTAAGAAAAACCCCAAGTAAATTGGCTCAACATAGTTCTGGGTGTGGAAGACCCACCCTAGGGAGGATTATCACTAAAATGGTATAAAAGAAAAACAAAGAAGGATTGCTTCTGTTTCCCTGGTTGACTTTGGACTTTGTCTCCTGGCTTCTAGGGCAGACTCTTCAGCCTCTATTGCAGACCCTTTGGCCTTCCATTGCAGACCTCCTTTGGTCTCCTGATTCAGACTCACAGGGAAAACTACAGTGAGCTCCAGGCCTTCAACTGGATCCTTCAGATCCCCAGAGCACAGACAGACATTTTGCTCTCTTCCACACTTGACTCTGTGGGCAGCCACTGTAAGTATTATAAATTTTTATATATTTGTATACCTTGTATTAAATCTGTTTCTCTAGTAAGCACTGACTGATAGAGTGGGTAATTGAAAAAGTTTAAGCCACTGTGTTCTGTCTTGCATGATGGCCTACTCTCATGCTGTGGGGTGTACTCTTTTTCCTACTTGTGCTTGGCTCAAGCTCACTCTGCAGAGCCTATTTTTTGCCCTACCTTTAGTCAAACTTTGCTATCATTTGCACTTGTGTTGACCAATTCTTTGTTCAAGACAGAAAGAGCCTAGCTACTACCTCCAGAAGGAGATTCCAGAACCCCCAAACCCATTTTCCTGTAGGGAAGCAATAGCTCTGCACCCTGTCTGGCCTGCTGTTTTGTTCTGTGGCCTAGGTATTGGATATTAGCCTAATGAGCCTTGTATCCAGGTACTTGAGGGAATTTGACAGGCAGTTTGTTCCTGTTGCCTTCATTGACCTTTGTGATGCTCAGTATTATCTCAAGAGAGATGACTCTGGCTCAGTGTTTCATGTATTAGTACACATCGGTATCAACAAAAGAGTGGATCCATGTGGTTGAACTTGAGTATGTGAAAAAACTAATGGTGTTGGCCAGTTTTATGCAGCCAGCAGCCCCAATTTTCAGAACAGTGGCCTTTCTGGTCAGTGGGTTGAAGCTCACCTACACAGATTTTCTGTGACTTTATTAAGAAAACACAACCCTCCTTTTCCTCAGCTGTTGCTATGTAGCTTTGGCTATGAGCTGGAGCTATGCCATGGACATTTCTGGCTAATGCACCCTTGACTTTCCATTTGACTTTCCCATTAACAAAGGGGCCATGACAAAGAAACACTTTTTCCATGTGTTCCCACTAGGGATTTTTCACTCTGTCCCTCCTCAGTGGCTTTCTGTGCTTTGGATCCATGAGCTGCATAAAGCCCAAGTCGATGGCACTAGCAGGTGTGCCTTAAGGCTCACAGGAAAGTTAAACTACTTGCTATAAATCACTGTTAATCAATGAACTCAGGATTCCATTTGGGGCAGCCAGATCCTGGGTTCTTAACCATTCCATGTAATTCTAGTTATAAGGCAACTGCTACTGGTGGTCTCAGTCTCTCTGCTGCATTGTTTCAAAATTTTGTTCAGTATGGAGGTGGTGGATTTCAGACACTGAGAATGAAGGATCAATATTTTTATTTCCACAGCTGTTTCTATTTGTTGTTATACAAGTTTGCACACTGGTGGTATCATAGGAACTGTGACCTTGATTCCCCACCAACTACCTGTAACTATGGGTGTTCTTGTGGTACTATGAAAATCTCTGTAGTCTTCTTGTTTTTGGGGGGAGGGGAAAGAACCCTTAGTTTGAGAGTTGCCAGAGAAGATTCATCTATTCTAACTCAAGACATTTTTATATTCTGTGGCTATTCTCAATATCTCTGTAAATTCCTTACCCTCCTCCTCCCATTTTTCCTTGTTCCTATTGGAAATAGATAGGCTCAAAGTTATCTGTGAGCAGCAAAATTCTGACTCACCTGGGTTTAGAGTCTTCCTTCTATTGGATAGGTTTTAAGCACCACTGTTGATAGAGAAGTGCTATACAATAAGACAGGACCTTGCCTTATATCCATTTTTTTTTCACAGAATGTTTTGTTTTGGAAATGTTTGTGTTGCTGGGCTCCTACCTAATGTACCAAAATGGTCTGTGACTATTTGAACTGTGTTACCTTTCAGGAATATTCTGTTAAACTCTGTCCCCTCATAAGAAGGTTCTGTTAAACTCCATCCCCTCTCAGGAATTTTCTGTAACTCTGCCCCTCTGCTTCAGGAATGTTCTGTAACACCTTCCCCTGCTTCATTGAGCATGCTCATACAGCTTGTGTTTCAGGAACATTCTGTAACTCTGCCACCCTGCTCAATTGAGCATGCTCACCTACTCTGTAGATCCCTATATAAGGGGCCTCTCATTTCTGGTAGAGCAGTCAGACTCCTCTGAGCTCACTGGTGCTCACTGGTGTAGTAAAGGGTTTTCTCCAAACCCCAAATTGCTACTGGATTCTTGAGAGTCTTCAAAGAGAAGAATGATAAATGTGAACTAGAGCTGCCACCCTGAGCTATAAAGCTCAGCTGTGCCTCAGAGCTGTCTGTGTTCCAGAGCCACCACAATGAGCTGTAAAACTCAGGTGTGCCTCTGAGCTGTGGCACTTAGCTGTGACACTGAGCTGTAATAAAGATTTTTATAAGACTCTTCTCAATAGTCTTGTTGTTTTGAATTTGCTCCCTTTTAATAGGGCAATGTTCAGATTTGCATTTAGCAATGACCTTACATACATCAAAACATACTTTTAGGTCTGTATATACTCATAAACTAGTATTTAAACAAGTGCAGGGAAATGTGTCCATTCAATTAATTCAACAGTTACCTGTGGAGTACTTGTTAAGAGCCAGGAACCATGGGAGACACTGTAGAGGTAGTGTTTAGCTCTTGTCATCAAGATGGTGGAAACACTTGGTCAGATGTGTTACCTGTCAGCTGCTATTGAACTTCAGAAAGTATTTTCCAGTGAGGGAGGTAGCAGAGGAAGCTTCTGAGTGCTTCTGTCGGGGTAGTGGCCTGTCATGAAACATCTTGAGCTGGCCTATTTGGTCACAGCAGAGAGACTGAACCTATGCTGAGAGATTGTTGGATTTCAAATGACAGAGGGTGAGATTTGAGGCAGTACTCAGGTAAACGCAAGAGCAGAGCTAATAGCACAAAGGAGCTATCCAGTCTGGAGGGCCCTGAGGGTTGGGCAAAAGCATGTTCCACAGCCAAAATGCATGGATTATTTCTATTGTCTTTCAAAAGTAGGAGGGGAGAAGTAGAAATAGGACTTGGACATATTTCTGGATCACCTTTTGTTCCTTTCCTAGAGGCCACATTATTAATGTTTGAAATTTCACAGGGTAACTGAAATTAAAATGTTACTTGCAGTTCTTATGGTAGAAGTCCCCTCCAGTAGGCTCATTCTCTATTTATAGACAATAGAGATGTCCCTCAGTATCCTTCTTCTGATATGGTCTTTGGGAATTCAGAGGAGTGCTTTTGTGTGATATTTTTTCAAAAAAAAAATATTGCCATGCAGGTAGATATGGTCTAGGAGTTGGTTTTAAGTGCAGGAGGCCTCCAAATATCTTGGTCCCTTGATATCCTATTTCAAGTGACAGCTTGATTTACCTTTATAAGGTACTGACATTTGGGAAAAGGCAATGTGCCTTAAGAGTCACGATGACCCAAAGTTATGAGCAATCGAAGTTACTCCATCTCTGCCCTGAAGAGCTGGCAATTACCAAGCAATAAGATGTAGGTCTGAGCTTCTCCCTGATATGGTTTTAGCTCACAGAACATTGCAATCAAAAGAAGCAGCCGAGTAGGACACCTCTGAGTCTCTTCATGCTAACAGAATGGCTGGAGCAATATTGTGCTCTTCAATCTCCATGTTGAGCCTTGGGTGGATGGATGCAGGAGTTGGTAGCTTTTAAAATGAAGCCCTTCATTAAATAGACTGTGCTACTTCTTCCAAGGCCCATTGACATGAAAATATAATCCGCAAGCAGAGGATCTTTGGGTCAAATGCCCCATTCATCAAAGAACCAAGAAACCCAGTCAGATCACAGTCTGACAGGAGATACACAAAGTACTGAGAAGAGTAAAGCTCAGCAGTGAGTGAAAGGGACTCAGAAATGAATAAAGGCCATGTTCCAGAACTAGAAATGGAGTTCAAGAAGCATAGATCCGTAACTTGACATTACATTAGAGAAAGCGGCATGAGCTAAAACTGTGACATCAGAAGGGCAAAGTAAGTGACAGATGCTTCCATGCTGAAATGTCATGTGGCCTCTGTCTTACTTTTCTCATCGCTGAGACAAAATACCTGATATCTGAAGGTAAGGGGAAAAGGTCTATCTAGCTCACAGTTTAGAGGTTTCAGTCCAGCATTGGCTTGCCCCAGGGAGGGTGGCATGGCAGACAAACATTACAGAAGAGAGACAGTTCATGGTGGATGGAAGGCAGCAAAGCAAGTGAGAGACAAGACAAGCATCTTTCTGTGCCTTATATTGTATCCAAGGGCTGCAATTAGGGTGGTGCCAAACCAATCAGTGGACTGACTTAGTAATCACCCATCTTTAATCCTAACATCGCACCACAAATCATCCCAGCACCATATAATTAGATTCAGCCACCTCTAAATCAGCCCAACCAATGGGCACAAGAGACTTTGGGAGGACATCTAAACATAAGCCACAACAGAACCAGATTTGTGACAGGAGGAATTATTTTTTCCAGACAGAGAAGTGGGGACCTTCCAGGTAGAAGGCACACCTGGTCTGTGTGAGGTCACATAAACGTAGGGTTTGGTTGACATGAGTGAGGAGGCAAGGAGAACTCAGAAATAAAGTCGGTAAGGTGGTTTGGCCTGGGCCAGCCTGTCAAAGGCCTTCTCTTCCAGGAAAAGAAAAAAACATTTAGACCTGATCCTGAAAGTCTTGGGGAGACATTAAGGAAGTATGCTAAGAGCAGTTTCACAGAGACAGTGGCAACAGAGAAGAAGAAGCCTGGACTTGGCAGGACTGGGAGTGAGAGATCACCTTGGAAGATATTTAAGTGTAATTAAATGACAGTATTTGGGAGCCGAGAGGCATCGGCTCTGGCTCTTGATTTCTTGTCTTGAGATCCTGCCTCTGCCTCTTACTATCTGCAAATTCTTTTGCAAGTTGCCTAACTTCTCTGTGCTTTGGTTTCATGAGGCTTTGGGAGGACATCTAAACACAAGCCACAACAGCCCCAGATTTGTAGGAGGACTTATTTTTTCCAGGCAGAGAAGTGGAGACCTTCCAGGTAGAAGGCACAAAAAGCCCAACCCCCCAAAAAACTATCAAAGGGTTTCCCAAGTTAGATTCAGCACAAACATCTGTTTACTACAAAGCAGATTCTGTTTGAATTAGCCTGGGGAGAACCTGAGATCCTGCATCCTCTACAAGCCTCCGGACTGTGGTGATGCTGCTTCTTCCTATAGCAGGTTTTGAGTAGGAAGGGATTTAAAGGCTGTTTTGAGGATTGTATGAGCAGATAATTGCAATAAACCCCAATGGTGCACCTGGCATGGCTGTATTATGATCCCTTAGAAAGTCTAAAAAATGTCCTGGTTGTTGTTTTGCAAGATCTTTGTACACAGAAAACTCCTTGCAGGAAATTACTTGGTGCCCAGCACCCTTTCTGGCCTGCTACCTGCAGAGATTAGTGTGGCTCAGGCGATCCAAGCAATACACAAGTTAAGCCCCATGCTTCAGCTCAGCCCCAAGTTTTCTAAGCTACCACTGCAGTTCTTCCACTCCCACACACCAGGAGATGGGACCACCAGAAGCTCTCCATGGGGTTTCCGTGTGCAAAGCGCTCCAGAAAGACATGGGCTGATGGAATTTTAGATGTAGCTTTCTTTGGGGTGGGGATAGGCTCTCTACTGGCTTTCACATAGAGGAGAAAAGACCAAGAGTGATAGAGCACATTGCAGAGAATGTATGAAGACAGGCAGCAAGAAAATGAAAAACAAAACAAAAATGATCAAATCAACTTCATAAGCCCCTATTTTATTTTCATCAGTGAAGTTCTGGCCAACCAAAGGAAAAAGAAAGCTAATTTGCCTCTACTCCCTTTTTGTCTTGTTCCAGATAGCATCTCTTCCCACTTTCTCTGGGAGCTTTCAGCAGTGAAGAGCAAGCTCCCTGCAAGAAGTGAAGGGTGCTTCTCCAGGCAAGAGCTCCAATAATCAGGCCTCGCAAATACTGTGCAAAAAAATCCTCTGATATGAGAAGGGAAGGTATATATTAAGCAGAAATATTGCAATGGGCAGAAATCTAATTCTTGCAGAAAATTCAGAGCAGATGCAAAGAAAAAAAAAATTCCTCTAGACCAAACTACAAATAGTTTCAGAAATCCATTCTGCAGATATTTCGCTATGGTATTTCTGTTACATGGAAAGAGATGGGAAATAGCAGTTCCCTGGGTCTGAAGTTTGGCTGTTTTCTGATACCCAATTGGAATATTGCTTTCTGGGCTATCACGTGGACCCAGTACATAAGTTTAACTTTCAACTTGTGCACAGTGCAGGAGATTATGCATAGGACTTCTATTAGGAATGTTCCCAACATACCTAACATATTCTAGGCACTCCAAAAATGTTTGTTGAATGAATGAATACCTGGATGGATGGATACATGAAAGATCACAGGCTACGTTTCATTCAAGTAGATCCCCGGCCACCTTTGACTCCACTGACTTAATTTCCATTTTCTCCAAGAAGCAACTTCCCTGTTCCCCTTCAGCTTTGCTGGATTTTTTGTGGTCTCCAGCCCCAGAGCCAACTCCTCTCATTTTTATATGCACAAGCCATCTTGCCAAGGCCTTTGAATACATGATCCCAGGCCTCACAAAACCTGTACAAAATTCTTTCTGTTTCCTAGACAAAGAGACAGGTCCAGAGAGTCCTCACTCAATAATAGCAATTGGCAGGTCCAGTGTCCTAAAACTTGGCTCTGGATATTTCCAAAAAGTAAAGCGAACACAGGACTCTTTGAATGCTTCTCTCTTCCCTCTAGAGTTGCAGGAGCCACAAGCTTGCTCTCCCCTGCTTTAGATTGCCAGCTCCCAGAGGACAGACACTTTATTTATTAGCTCTGTTTGCTCCTGGCCACATCCCCTGATCAGAATAATTATAGAAGGAGAGGGGCCTTACTGCCCCACTGGCCATGTGGATGGTCGAGGAAGGCAACTTTTCCACTTCAGCCTCAGAGAACCCACACTTTGTGTGCACTGTACAACCAGACACAAGATAGAGGGGCTGTGGGGATTCCAGCATGCCCTTTCATTGAGACTTTCACAATGCAATGTCACCATTGTCCTTGTCCCATTGGATGAACAGTATCCTCGAAGGAGAGGGTAGGTGGTTAGCAAGAAAGAGTTCAAGAAAGTCTTAGAAAAATCTTAGCTTTTGCCTCTTGGTGGACTCTTGACTGTATGGTGAAATTCTTCCTTTCAATAGGAAATAGAAAAGCAACAAATCAGAGCAATTGGTTGCTAAGGCTTTCATGCTTTCTTTGTCTTTTTGTTTGTGAGAAATCTCTGCTACTTCAGCTTTCTCCATGCACCCACCAGTCTGCAGGCAGAATGTTGCTGCATGTGCAGCAATTTAATTTGCCTTCACTCTGCCCCTGCCTAACACATCTCCCTCAAAACCACTCTACTAAAGAACCTTAAGAAATTTCCATCTCTTTCTTTCTTGAAATTCCCACCTCTCTTTGCTTCCATGGTTCTCCCTGGTTCTCTCTGGGATGGGTGTTTCCAGAAGTCCAGCTGCAGTGCCCTGGTAAGGCTTCTACTTCATCTTACACCGGCCTATTGTGCTGACCAGATAAACTGTCTCCCATGCATATCCCTGCCTGTCCCCGAGCTCTAGCCCCGTGTCCAGACTCCTTTACCTCGGAGGGTGCTTTCACCTAGCAATTCCACTGGTACATCAAACTCAGGGCATCATTAAAGTTATCTTCACCTCTTAACCCTTCTTTTTTGACTCTGTTCTTTAGTTCTAGGAGTGGTACCCTCTATCTAGCATTTCCTAAAGAGAATGACCTACTTAAAACTCCTGCCAAATCTTTACTAGTTACTTGCTGGGGCAACTCTTTTGGAAATGTGCATGCTTTTTGGAGGGAGAGAGGAAGTCACTGTCCCTGCCTTCAAGAAGCTCAGTCTAGTGAGGATGGCAGATGTGCTAGCCCATGTTGGGAACTGCCTGGTGGACTGGTGCTTGGCTAACCAGAGGAGGTAAGGAGGGAGAATGAATGTTCACTTTGCCAGGCAAGAACTCTAAAGAAAGGGCAGGGCTTCACAAAGAGTAGGTATTGTGAGGCTGTCATTTGACTTGAAATTTGTGATCCTACTTTGTGAATGTTCACTTTGCCAGGCAAGAACTCTAAAGAAAGGGCAGGGCTTCACAAAGAGTAGGTATTCTGAGGCTGTCATTTGACTTGAAATTTGTGATCCTACTTTGCACTTTTTTTTTTAATTGAGTTTATTGGTACATTTAGGGATACAGTACAGTTACATTCATTGTTGGGATCATGTACCTTTACATGGCAAGTCTTGATTCTCATTTTTTTCCCCTTACCTCTGCCCTCCCTTCACCCCCTCCTCCCCTCCCCATCTACAAACACTTTATTTTCATCTTTTCATTCTCTCACATTTTTTTCTTTTCCCTTTTTGTTCTTCCCCTACGTATCACACCTTCCCTACACCTTTAGCTCCTTTCCTCCCATTTCTAAATGTCAGTAATCTTATTAGAATCTTATGCATTGTTGCAGAATATTCACACCAGGGAAACTATTTGGTATTTACACATGTGGGACTTATTTATTTCACTTAGGAGTATATCTTCAATATGTATCCATTTTCCTATGAATGAATCTATTCTCTCGCTCTTTATGGCTGAGTAATATTCCATTTTATAGAAAAACCACAACTTCTTTATCCAGTTTCCAACGGATGGGCAAATAGGTTGTTTCCAAGATTTAGCTATTACAAACTGTGCCGCTATAAACATGGGTGCACATACTTCTCTGTGATATGATTCTTTTAGTTCTCTTGGAAAGATACCCAACAGAGGGATGGCTGGGTCAAATGGAACCTCCAGTCCAAGCTCTTTGAGGTATCTCCATATTGATTTCCATAGTGGTTGCACTAGTCTGCACTCCCACCAACAATGGAGGAGGGTTCCTTTCTCCCCACAACCCCGCCAACATTTGTTATTGTGTGATTTCTTGATAGCAGCCATTCTTTGTGGGGTGAGGTGGAATCTCAGTGTTGTTTTCATCTGCATCTCTCGAATGACCAGTGATGTGGAACATTTTTTCATATATTTTCTTGCTGCTTTCACTTCTTTGTATGAGAAATGTCTGTTCATTTCGGATGCCCATTTTTGGATCGGGTCTTTATATGTGGGGACACTGATTGTTTTGAGTTCTTTATATATCCTTGATAATAGTCCTTTGTCTGAGGTACAGCTGGTAAAAATTTTTTCCCACATTGTAGATTGTCTATGATCCTACTTTGCACTTTTGATCCCAGGCTCTGTAGATTCTGAGGTCCATGCTTCTGTGCAAAGGTTTGGGTGAGAGATGAGAGGAATCTTGGTTTGTTTCTAAGTTGGGGGTCATTGGAGTGAGTTTGTTCACTAAGATAGGAATGAGTGTTGAGTAGAAAGGATTCTGAGTTTCACACTTTGGATCCAGAGCTGCATATCCTGTTTTAGGAGGACCACTTTTTTTTTTTTTTTCCTCAGCTGGGCAAGTTTCTAAGTCTGTGCCCAGTACTCTGTGACACTCACTTGCTTTGGGTGCAGGGATTGTGAGGACAGAATGTTTATATCAGATCCAGCTATTTATATCTAGGGAACCACTAAGGAAAACCACTAAGTGTGGTTAAGTCTGAAAAAAAAAAACCCAGTACAAATGATGTTTAAGAGAGGGAGTTCCTTCTTACAACAGGAGCTTCTGGAAAGCAAGGAATCCCATTTACTGAACTGTGCTTAAAGCAAGCCAGAGACATTTGCACTCTCATTTACATTACTTCATGCAAAGTATGAACTGCTTTTGTTTTACAGATGAGGAAACTGAGGCATAGGATAGAACCAAATATTTGGTGAACTGCAGAACTGAGGCTCAAACCTACATAGAATTCATCCTAACTGTCTATGCCTTTGCTCTATAGCCTGTGGGACAGAGAAACACTGAGACCACCTGGCCTCCTGCCCTTGTGTCTCTACTTTAATTCTATTTCTCTCCAGAAACTTACTTATCCTCTCAGTTCATTGAGAGAGAAGTTAGTGAGGCCCTGGGCATCCAGGCCAGGAGAGGAATAGAGCTGAGAGGGTAAGCAGGCACCAGGGCCTGGGGTGTCCTAGGTCTCTACCTATTAGGAAACTGGACTGAGGAGGAAGATCGAGGCAGGGAGACTCCTTCATGGCTTGAAGGGCCGAGCCTCCCTGAGAGGGGTCACCAGGTTAGTGAGAGCAGGGATGGTGAAAAAGGAAAAGCCTTTGAAATTTCTAGTCCCTTCATCAGGGTTCTAAAATATGAGTGGTTCAAATGACATCATCATTGGGTGGGTCAGAATTAAAAAAAAAACAAAACCCAACAGCCAAAATATTTATCCCTCTGGAGTGTCTGTGACAGATGTCTCAATACCTATTCAGACTTTGGGCAAGAACCATCACTTACTTATCAGAAGAGTTTAAATTTGGCATCTTGAGAGATTTTGATACAAATAAAGCAATTAAAGCCTTTGCATTTTAAAAAGTAGTGAACTTTTCCTTACTTTTGTATGAATGTTCTTCTGAAACCCCAGATTCAGAGCTAGGGGTACATTTCTTGAACTTCCCTGCAGAAGCGGTCATGTTCTCACCCTGGCAGGACTATCCTTGATAGCTCTCTAGAAAGCTGGTCCCATAACACCTGTCCTGCACACACTGAGGATGCATTTTATTTCAATTCTTTGCTCAAAAAGAGAATTTGATTATATTGCTTGTTTGTTTTACCCCAGGAAAAGAAAAAGGAAATAGAGGCAAGCTCTTCAAATATTTCACTATTGAATCTAAATGTCCTATCTTTTTACTTAAGAATATTCCAACCCCCTAAGACCCCCAAGACTTGAGTATACACTTTTGTGTAGCTCACAAAAGATAGTGAAGACATTTATACAGGGAATGGTCATTCCTGAAGCTGTACTTGCTGCCCCTCTGGAAGGGCAATTTCTTTAAGCCGTCTGCTAAATCAGAAGGGTGGTGGTAGTTGTGGTCAAGGCATCCTCGGCCCCATTAATCAGGGTTGGCTTTTCTTACGCCTCCATGCTGCCTGCCTCCTCATGTCAGACTGTGAATTTGTTGGGGACAGGGTCTGTTGTGTGATCTGCTCCTCATCTCTGTTCCTGACCCGTGATGAGTATTCAATAAATATCAGTGAACGAAACTGCAGTGAAAAGTTCTGCATGTTTCACGTTTGAAGCTCTGGTCTCTTTCTACATAGCACGCACAGTTTTACACACACCTGCATTGCAGTGCAGGGAGCGGTACTCAGCCCTGGCCATCAGGCTTGCTGTGCATGTGCTTCCCCAGAACAGGGAGGGCAGCTGAGCCCCCCCACCCCCAGGAAGATTCTTTTAATCTGGGCGTTGGGATGGAGGGGGACCCTGGGCACCAGCAAGCCCCCAGATCTTCTCATTTACACCTGAGGAAAGGGGGCCCAGCATGTCTGTGATTTTTCTCCTTTCCTCCATCTTTTTCCTCAAATACCCTAGCTAAAGGAGAACATCCAGTTTAGCTTGTATTATTTGTGCTCAAAGACATATGCATTGCATAGAAAAAGACACAGGCCAGACAATTCTCTTTCCCAAACTTTCTGGTGCACCTTTGGGTTCCTCTGTTCAGAGGGCAACAGGGAAGAGGCAGTCTGTAGGGCTGTGTCAGTAGGGTATTGGGGACAGGCTAATCCCTTCCTTTGGCTTCTCTGGATTGAAGAATGACCTTCGGACCTGTGTGGGCTCTCCGGGGACAGTGGCAGGAGTCCCCCGGGACGCCGCTACAGGGCACTCTGTCCTGAGGAAGGCCTTGGGTTGAGCACCTCCTGGCTACTTATACTGCCCGTAGCCTCAGAATATCAGAAACATTTCTTCAGTGCCATCCCTCTGGCTGGGCAGAAGGAGGGCTTTCATCCTACTGACGACCCTGGAGGTGAGAGCCTGAGGCTGGTGGACAACTGCCTGGTGGTTCATAACAGACCCGGGGCTCTGTGCTCACTGTCTCCTTCCTTGAGAAGAAAGAGCTCAGTGGGGAGTGGGAGTTTCCTGTGTCAGTGGGGGCTGTGAGCAGAGAGGGCTTGGACTTACCCAACCAGTTCACTTCCCGCTCACTTCCTTCTACTTCTACCTCCCACTTCCCTGTTTCTGCCCCACCTGTGATTGCCAAATAGCATCTCCATCAATCTGGAGACCAGCCATGGTTGAGTGGCCAGAGAGCCAGAATGGGCCCAGACAGAGGGTGAAGAACCTGGGCTAGCCAGGGCCACTAACCTTGCGGGGGCAGTGGAGGCCTGAGGGCACCAACAGGGTCATTAGAACAAAGCTTTGAAGTGTATGGGCTCTGTAGGAGGTGGGTGAACCTTAGTCCATGGACCTCATATATAAGAACAAAGGACTGGAAATTTCCTCTCAATTGCCACCACTTTTCAGACAAAAAAAACAAAACAAAACAAAACAAAAATACCAAAAAAAAAAAAACAAAAACACAAAACCCAAAACCCCCACAACTGATCAGCCAGGAGCCAAAAAACTGGTACAAGGTGAGGAGACCTCACTTTCCCATCCACTGTCTCCCCTTTCAGAGCATGTCTGGATGGCGGATGAAAATATTTATGTATTCATTTTTATAATTATGATTCTTTACACACACACACACACACACACACACACCAATTAAAATCCTCAGGCTTTTCATATTGCTATGGAAAAGGTTTTCTGGGAAAAGGGGGTTTGGAATTGAAAAGGTGGGTCCTCTCTCTGCCTGGTAGGGGAAATGTGGGACAAACTACTGCCCAGCTCGGTCTCAGCTATGATGCCAACCAGCTCTTCTCCTGGGGGCAGGGACAGAGAGCAGAACCTGACTCTCTCTCCCCCTCCTTGGTCTCCTCTTCTCATCAGAACTGCTCCAGGCACCCTGGGCTCAGTCCATACTTCACAATCTTGGAAATGACCCCAGAAAGAGAAAGCGGTTAGGTGGAAAAGACCAGAAATGAGCTGCATGGAAGACAGCTATGCAGCAGGGATGTGGGCTGAGCCCTCTCAGGGAGACTTAAAGGTTCCACAGCTCTGCATGGAGGAGCAGCTTCCAGAATGCCACCTTTGACCAAAGGGCATGTTAAGAGTTGAAAAAGCTTTACTGCAAGGAGGCAGAAGGGCTTCCTTTGTCCAGAATCCTACCCAACTATGGATTTTCCCCATTGTGTTTTGCACAAGAATGAGCTAAACTTGCACTAAGATACTCAAAGCCTATTCCCTCGCCTTCTTTCCAAGAATATGGAGTCTGAACTGATCTGAAGGTCCTTGTTCCAATCCCCACCAGGCACTAAAAGTCTCTGACTTTCCTAGCACCGTGAGGCCACCAGGAACATTTGCAGAGGAATCTTGCCAGCAGCACCTGAGCTGGGAAAAGCTGTGTCCTAGGACATTCAGGAAGCTCCAAAGTCCAGCTGCAATGGACTCCCAAAACAGAGAAGCTCTGCTTCTTTGGGATATTAGAGCTTCAGATAGGAGAGGACTGGAGGAATTGAGCTGCATGCTAGGAGGGAAAAGGAGACAGGTGCAACTGGTTGGATTAGTGGGTCGATGGGGCATGGGGTAGAAGCTCAGCTAGAGCGGCAGTGAGGGGCCTAGTGTGGACTGCCTGGAACCAGGTACAGGGCACCCCATGGAGAGCTTGTCACAGTCAGCTGGGAAGCAGGAGCTACTCAGAGATGTGAGTAGAGGCTCTAGAGCTCATGTCTTACGTAAGGTGATAGATATGTCTGCCCTTCTCAGGGTCCTTTTCCCAAATCCTCCCTATCCACCCACTTCCGCATGGCTTCTGCAGTGGTGGTCACGTCACTTCTGCAGTCTGGAGAGGTTAGGGCAGCAGCTCTCTGAATATGTGCAAATTTTGTCTTCCAGATGGATTTCACCATGAACTTTTCAAGTTAAACAACCTCCAATTAATTAGCGTTGCCCCTCCAAATAGTGCTTGGCTGAATTGAAATTGTCACGAGCGTCATTCCCCGATTATTCTCTGCATTAAAAATTTTTTTTGTGAGTTCAGGGGATTAACTCACTTTAGCCTGGAGATCAGTAATTTATCTAGTATTTTGTATATGTCCTCTCAATGTGCTATCCAACTTGTAAACATGCACAATTACATTTTGCATTTTGGAGGGGTATATGTATCTTTCTCATTGTTTTTTAATCAAACAGCAGTGGCAGGCATGGAGGCCACATCCTTCAGAGAGAAACACATTATAGTGAGACGAACTAGAACAGTTTCCAGTCTTCCTTTTCACGCTTTCTTTATGACTTTTGAGAAGTCGGGCACCTGTTCTAAGCTTTGGTTTTTCACTTGTAAAATGGGACAGCGCTCCATCTCTTCTCCATCCCCATACAGATGTGACTGGCAGAATGAGGTGTACGTATACATACACAACAAACAGTGCTGAGAACCCCACATTGCTCAAAGCACGATTTAACCTTTAGTAAGCTTCTGTGCCCGAGATACCTGTTGAAGTCCTCTCCATAACTAACACCAATACAAAGACGAGAGAGACCCTTTGATAGAGATGGACTGAGGCCCATGACGCCCTGAGGCTTGGTCTTCTGTGTGCTCACAGGTGTGCTCATCTTTTCCTGTGATGTGCACATTGAGACACAGACTCACATCCTCATTTGGCCTTGCTATTCGATGCTTCTCTTTGTCTTTAGCATCAAAACAGAAAAATTCACTGTAAACCCCGAGCATAAACATTTGACAGGAGCACTCATGCTTTATCTCACATCTGCTCCTTGGCTCGCTGTGTGGCATCTTGAACTTGCGGCCCTTCTTTCGGTACTTAGGCATTGCTCCATAACTTACTTATTGCCTATAACACCAGAACCCTCACTCTTCCCCCCGCCCATTTCTACTGGGTAATTCTCACTCATGTTTCAGATTTCATTTCCATTCTTCACAGAGTAGGCCAGGACTTTCAGCCATCAGATATACATATTACGGAGTTATTACAGAGTTATGTGTAATCTCCATCAGGCAGGTGCTATCCTTCTTTCATCCATGTACCTAATGTGCAGCCCATAATAGGTACTCAATAAGTATTTGTTGAATGAATGAATAGGTGTAAGGTTTCCACCTATAGCTGCAAACATATAGATGTGTTTGGACTGCAGGTTGAGCCAAAGAGCATCCTTTACAAAGCACCAGCCCACTCTGTGGACACACACAAACTCTGAAAGGAATAGCTTGCGGCTGAGGGGAGAGGCTAGGAAGAGGTTCGGGAAAGGGTTGCTCTACTCCAGGCTGGACCCCCAGGTGGAGCCACAGAGCCAGCCACCTGTTTGCCTTCTGGCTCATGGGCCCCATTGGACCCTCAGTCCCTCAAACACCCTGGACCCTCAGCTCTTTTTTTTATCCTCCACGTGCCTGTGCCCCACAATCCAAGCTCTATTTTTCCCTGGTGACTTTGTTCAGCCCTGTCTGCCTTTCTGTCTATGGGGCCTGCTGAGTGTCTCCCTCCCTGCGCTCCTCTTGGCTAGTGAATTCTGCTCTGCCTTGGGCTTCAGTTTCAACCGTTGCCTTTAACTGCCACTGGAATGCTCCAGCCTTAACATTCTCAAGGGTTGGTGCCCTGAACCTACAACTGACTATAAGCTCCTCACCAGGTCTGGGTCCAGCCTTTACTTTCTGGATGTGCTTAAACCTTAGCATATAGACTGCATAGGGGTACACAGCTATTTGGTTTTCTTTTATTTTTTTCCTCATTGAGTTTATTGGTACATTTTAGGTATACAGTAGTTACATTCATCATTGGTAACATGTACTTTTACATGACAGGTCTGGCTCTCATTTTTTCCCCTTGTCCCTGCCCTCCCTTCACCCCCCCTTCTCTATTTACAAAAACTTTATTTCTATTTTTTGTTTTGTCATATTTTTTCCCTTTTCCCTTATTTCCTTTCCCCTACCCTTCCCACTGCCCCTACACCTTAGCCACATTCTTAACCAAGTTTCAGGGCACATGTGGCCATTCGAACAGGCCCGCAGCCTGTTTCACTTCCTGGTGTCTCACTTGGCCTAACCTGTTAGGCATCTTAGGACCTCAGTCTGCAGTTGCTCCCAGACAGGTCCCACCCCATGGCTGTGAATTCCACCTCTGCACCTGTCCTCTTGGGCTGGGCTCAGACTTGGACAAGGTGGGAAGGCAATGCTGGTGGTTCCAAGACACTGCAAGTACATCCTTTACTATGGTTTACCCTGGGCTCTCAAATGCGTTTAGCTCTAAGAAATATAAACTGTTGCCCTCCTCCCAAAATGTCTCTGGCTTTTGGGCTTTTGCCTCTAGTGGGAGAGAATTGGGGTTTTCTCTTTCATTATGTCTGTAATAAAGCCTAGATGTTTAGATGTGAATTAACGACTCATTTCATCAGGAGGTGGCCTTAAGTTCTGATGCCTACTGAAATCACTCTTCTTTTCTCTCATTCATTAACCTTCTTTATTGGCTGCTGAACACCAACGTGCCAGACATTAGTTAGGTACCGGGGATACAAAAAGCTTCACGTTTACAAACACAGACTTGCAGCTCTCTGAGAATGCTTGGTCTGACTGTTAGCCTGTGTGAAGGGGGCAGGTTTGGAGAGCAGCTGGCGGGAATGAGGGGTGTGAGACAGGAGTGCCAGCAGAAGACAGGAAAGGAAGCTGAGAAGCTACAAGAGCTAGCAGGCCACATTTACGCTAGAACACTTGGGGCGCTGTAGAAGGGGACCCACTGAAGGGTTTTACGCAGAGGAAATATGGTCCAATTTGGATTTTTCTTAAACAGGATGACACTAATGGGTTTAAGAGAAGGCAAGAGTAGAAACCTTTGAAGAGGCCACTGGGTAATAAAGGCTGCTGGGGGAAAACAGTTTGGAATATAAACCGGATGGAGGCAAAGGGGGTCATGGTGAAAGCAAATGCTGGTGGAAGGCTTCTCTGCCCGGGGTGATTGTAAGTTAAGTCTGGGGCATGTTGAGTTGAGATGGCTTTGACAGGAGGGAATATTTATGTATGGACCCCTAGGTAGAGGTCTGACATGTAGCTAGAACTTGACGAATCATCTGCTATATACCACGATGCCATAGGCTTGGGCGAGCTCTCCAAAGAGCAATACAAAAAAAAGACTTCTGGGTGGGCCCAGCTTAGTACATAGTAACCACACAGAAGTGTGAGGTTATCGGTTTTCTAACCAATTTTTTCACCAAGTTTCAAGGCATGTATGACTATCCCGAGGAGCCCTTGGCCAAGTTTCCCCAGTTTCACTGGACTGTTCCTGACATGGCTCAGAGTGCAGATGCAGACACATGAGAGGGGACCCCTCTGGGGGCTCTGCAACTGCAAGGGGCCTGGGAGATTGGGAGCTGAACAGGAACTCTCAAGGAGGTTGAAACCAGAGAAGCAGGAGGGGCATCAGGCAAGTGTGGGATCACAGTGGCCTTGACTGAGTCTCTTGGCTTTCCTTCCATAGAATTTGCCTTGGGTGATGACTGTGCAAACAGATTCTTTCATTCTGAGTTGAGATCCGTGGGAAGGACATCTCCTAGGAAAGGCACAGGGTCACTCTCCACATCCAGGGAAGAGGAAGGGTTGAGGAAGGAGGGCTCCATTACATTCCCTGGCAGCAGGAAAGCATTAAGGACCAGGGGCTGATGTGGAGAAGCCTGAGGAAGTGCAGAACTAGGCAGTCACATGGTCTGCCTACAGGACCACAGGGTGCAAGACAGGGAGGTTACAATCAAAGTGAAAAGCGGGGCTACAGATGTAGTGGTGCTCTTTGGAGATGTGGGAATTAAGAAAGATGATTTTGGGGAGGAAAATGGGAGAGGAAAATGTATGAAATTAAGCAATGGCAGCAGAAAGAGGACAAGGAAGAAAGTGCTCATAGGGAAAACTGAGGCCAGCTCTGTTATATGCTCTGAGAAGGGCCAGCACAGTGGTCTGTTGGGGCCTGAAATAGGCAGAAACTTTCTACTGGCAGAGTCATGCTTCTCAGAGAGGCGAGAAGCAGGGTTTTAATGGGTAGGGGAAAAGTCAGCAGGCAGGACAGCTAGAGTAATGGAGGTGAGCCTGTTTGAAACCCAAGGGGCTCCCACAGTGTCTCTGAAACTTACTCGCCCTAGGCTTTTTGGAGCAGCTCAGAGTATCCAAAGAGGCAACAGAAAAGGGGAGAGATAGGCTGAGAGAAGGCAAGAGGGACATCTGAGGATCATGAGTAAAGATATCCCAGTGGAGAGAGGTGGCCCATCAGACTCCTACCAGCCCATGGGTCAGTGTGACAAAGCTTGGCAGGAGGCTCCCTTCAAGGCACTGGATCTAGCTGCCATTTTGTGTCTGGCCTGGAGAGTCCCCAGCTGGAGTCCCTCAAAGTGAGAGGCTCAATGCATAGAGGCAGGGTGGTCCTGCTAAGGTGCAGCCTCCAGGCCTTGGTTGCAGTAGGGGGTGGAAGGTCAGGGGCAGGAAGCACTCCTTTGGGGTGGGGTTGGGGGCACAAATCCTCTAGGCAAGACATGTACTGGATCAAAGACAAAGATTTTCTGGGCAAAACAGGAGGCTTATGATTGGCACTAGAAGAGGGTGCCATGTCCTTAAAAAAATAATTTTGGAGTAGATCTCAAAAGGATTGGGGCCTGCAGTGCACCTCCAGGCCTGAATTTCATTTGACAAATGGAGATACTAGGTCATCCTTACCCCCATAGTGATGCTGTGAAGGTTTCAAGAGTTAATTTCTATTTAGAACAGTTAGAACAGACAGATATCACAATAGTAGTTAATAGTATCATGACTTCACCAGGCATTGCCCATTGACTTGAAATGTTTGATGCTATAGGAACAAACCACACCTCCTGTTGATATGGTCCCCATGCTGCTCAGAAAGTACATATTTTAAAGCTAAGGATGGGATGTCATGATGGTAAGAGTCCATTTTAGGGTTACACAGAAGCACAGTTTAGAGAAACAATTTCTCGAGGACAGGGTCAAAGAGTGTACAGAATTAGACATGAGAAGATTACTCAGAGCATCTTCCTTGTGCAAGGATGGGTGGTAGGCCTGGGAATTGAATGGCCAATAAGGTAGAGATAAAACTTGCATAAATGAAACTGATAGCCCAGTTGGGGAGACAGACAAAAAAAGGTTAAACAATGATAACAAGTTATGATTGATGCTGTAAAGATATATCCATGGTAGGGGCAAGAGGATGGAAATTTCCTACTTAGGGCATGGAAATATTCTCTGATGAGGAGAATTGAAGGAGAGTACTGGCCACTCAAAGTGGGAGTGGAGATGGTTGTGAATTAAAAGATCTTTCTGGGTAAAACATGGTTTCCTTTTCCAATTTGGTGACCTTAGGCTCTGGAAATTTCTGCATTTGTAAAATGAGGATAATTCTACCTGGTCAGGTGACCACAAAGAGCTGGCATGAGAATGAGAAAAAATAACATGAAGGAGTTATGAACCATGAAACACAAAACCCTAACTTTCTTTCTTTTTTTTTTTTCAGCTTTAATTGAGTTTATTGGTACATTTTAGGGATACAGTACAGTTACATTCATTGTTGGGATCTTGTACCTCTACATGACAAGTCTTGATTCTCATTTTTTCCCCTTACCTCTGCCCTCCCTTCACCCCCTC
>NW_022900919.1:13476541-13494851 GCF_012274545.1 Fukomys damarensis | reverse complement strand
CCTCAGACAAAGGACTATTATCAAGGATATATAAAGAACTCAAAACAATCAGTCCCCCCAAATATAAAGACCCGATCCAAAAATGGGCATCCGAAATGAACAGACATTTCTCATACAAAGAAGTAAAAGCAGCAAGAAAATATTTGAAAAAATGTTCCACATCACTGGTCATTCGAGAGATGCAGATGAAAACAACACTGAGATTCCACCTCACCCCACAAAGAATGGCTGCTATCAAGAAATCACACAATAACAAATGTTGGCATGGTTGTGGGGAGAAAGGAACCCTTCTCCATTGTTGGTGGGAGTGCAGACTAGTGCAACCACTATGGAAAACCCTAACTTTCTTAATGAGGGAAGAACTTACTGCTAGTTTTCTGAATTTTTTCCTATCCATTACATTGAGCTCAGTCTCAGAAGGCAAACAGGAAAATCTCAGTTTTTGTAAAGTTGCAAAGCCAGAGAATATTTTAGTATGAAGCAGTTGGTAGGTATGTAAGTGTTCAATAGTCACTACTGTTTCTAGGACCTAGCTGAGAGAAGCTCATGGTTGATGGTACTGATTTCATCTTGGTCAAACTCTCCTCTGCCCCATTAAATTACAGAAGCAAAAAGGCAGCAGTAATGTGACTGGGTACTCAGAAATGTGACTTTCAAGCAGTAGATCACCAGGTGTCTGATGAAGTGAAGGGCACTCCAAAGATGGAAAGCACCTGGGGGAGCACTGCTAGGAGCCCCTTTGCTATGAAGGATAGGGCACTGACCACTATTCTTTCTGCTATTTCCCTGCTCTAACACGTGAGATCAGAATCAAAACTCTGCAGGTTTCCCAAACCTCTTATTTCACACATGCAGTAGCCCTCTTCTGAGAGAAGGCCAGTCACCTTGGGATGGAGTACATTTTTTCTGTGTGATCTGAAGTTCTAGGACTATGACATTCTTGTACCGATTATGTCATAGTATCACTGCAAAACATGATGACCATCAGACAGTGCTGAAAGCACTGGGATGGATGAGGGTTTGATTGCACTGGTGA
Organism: Fukomys damarensis; assembly: GCF_012274545.1. NCBI lineage: Eukaryota > Metazoa > Chordata > Mammalia > Rodentia > Bathyergidae > Fukomys > Fukomys damarensis. The sequence continues at coordinate 13,493,815 of NW_022900919.1, read as the reverse complement.
CTTTGAGAAAATTTAAGGAGAAAGAAATACTAGCCAGGTGTGAAGAAGTTGTCCAGAGTTGGTAGCAAGGTCATTCCTGATAAAGACATTTTTTCAAAGGACTGACACACTCCATCAATGGGCTACCTCTTAGATGACCTTCAGGTGAGAAAGTGAGAGAGAAAAGAACCTTCTTGAGGACCAGGGACTTAGCTCAGTGGTTCTGCTGCCTGCCTTACAAGTGCAAGGACCTGAGTTCAATCCCTGGTACAAAAAAAAAAAAACAAAAAAAAAAAACCCTCTTGAACAGAGGGAGGTGAAAAGAGACAGAGAGAGCCAGAAGAACGGTGGAGTGATGTTCAGAAGGAGCTGGGGGAGGGGCTGATCAATAGCAAAGGAAACTGCAAGAACTTCACAAACACATGGAAATTGAATAACACTCTCCAGAACAACCAACAGGTCACAGAGGAAATTAAAGAAGAAATTAGTTCCTACAATTAAATGATAATACCAATACAACATACAGGAATCTATGGGACACAATGAAAGCAGTTCTATGAGGGAAATTTATAGCAATAAATGTCCACACTAGGAAAACAGAGTGAGCTCAAATAAACGAACTAATGCTGAATCTTAAGCTTCTAGAAAAAGAAGAGCAAGAAAAATCCAAAGCTCCTACAAGGGAGGAAAGTATAAAGACCAGAGCAGAAACCAATGCAATGGAGACTGAGAACAAAACATTGATGAATCTAAGAGTTAGTTTTTTGAAAGAATAAATGATATTGATAAGCCCTTAAACAACCTTAAAAAAAAGGAATGAAAATACTCAAATCCATGCATTAGAAATGTAAAAGGTGAAGTCACAGCAGACCCAGAAGAAATCCAGAGGATTGTCCATATTTACTTTGAGAACCTGAGGACCTGGAATAAAATGGAAAACAGAAGAAATGAACAGATTTCTAGATACATATGAATTACCAAAGTTGAACAAAGAAGGTATAAAAATTCTAAGCATCCTGATTACAATCAGCCATATTGAAAATGTAATTAAAAATTTACCAACAAAGAAAACCCTAGGTCCTGATGGTTTCACTGCTGAATTCTACAAAACGTTTAGAGGAACTATTGCCAGTACTTTGTAAACTTTTCAGTGAAATTGAAAGGGAAGCAATACTTTCAATTTCATTCCTGGAAGCAAGTGTTACTTTCATTCTAATACCAGGGAAAGACTGAACCAAAAAAGAGAACTGTAGGCCAATGTCCTTAATGAATATAGATGCAAAAATCCTTGATAAGATGCTGACAAACAATACAGAGGGTCATTAAGAAAACCATACACCCTGACCAAGTCAGATTTAACCCAGGGATGCAAGAATGGCTCAACATATGTAAATTAATAAATGTAATATGCTATTAACAGTAAAAATAAAAACCAAATGATCATCTTAATAGATGCAGAAGAAACATTTAAAAAATTCAACACCTATTCATGATAAAAACCCTGCACTTAGCTATAAATGTCTTGAGTTTCTCTTTTTTATGGCTGAGTAGTAATCCATTTTATTAAAAAAAGAAAACTAAATCTGCTTTATCCAGTCTCCAGTTGATGGGCAATTAGGCTGTTTCCAATTTTTAGCTATTACAAACTGTGCTGCTATAAACATGGGTGGGCATATGTCACTGTGTTATGATTCTTTTAATTCATTTGGGTAGATACCCAGCAGAGGAAAATCTGTGTCAAATGGAACCTCTAATCATACTCTTTTGGTATCTCCATATGGACTGCCACAGTATTTGCACCAGTCTGCACTCCCACCAACAATGGAAAAGGGGTCCTTTCTCCCCACAACCCTGCAGCATTTCTTATTGGTTGATTTCCTAATAGTAGTCATTCTCTCAGGGTGAGGTGGAATTTCAGTGTTGTTTTCACCTGCATCTTTTGAATGACCAGTGATGTTGAACATTTTTTCATGTTTATTTGATCCTTTTGCTTCTTTGAGAAGTGTCTGTTTGTCTCAAATGCCCATTTTTCAATTAAGTCTTTATATTTTTTTTTCTTTTATTGAGTTTATTGGTACATTTTAGGTATAGAGTACAATTACATTCATTATTGAGATCTTGAACCTTTACATGACAGGTCTTGGTTCTCATTTTTTTCTCCTTGTCTGTGCCCTCCCTTTACCCCCTCCTCCCCTCCCCATTTACAAACACTTTATTTCCATTTTTCAATTTTTTTGTATTTTTTCTTTTTCCTTATTACCTTTCCCCTACCCTTCCCATTTTCCCTACACCTTTAGCTCTTTTCTTCCTATTTCACATGGTCAATTACCTCATTAGAGCCTTTATATTTGGTGAGTCTGATTTTTTAAAGTTCTTTACATATTCTAGATAGTAGTCCTTTGTCTGAGGAACAGCTGCTAAAATTTTTTCCCACATTGTAGGTCATCTCTTAATTCGGTTGGTGGTTTCTCTTGCAGTGCAGAAGCTTTTTAATAAGATGAAATCCCACGTTGATTCTTTGTGCTAAATCCGATGCTACTGATGATTGTTCATGAAGTCTTTTCCTGCGCCAATATCTTCAAGAGTTCTACCTAACTTATCTTCCAACAAGTTTAGCGTTTCTGATTTAATGTTTAGATCTTTAATCCACTTGGCTTTTAGTTTAGTGCATGGTGAAAGATATGGATCTAGTGTTAATCTCTGGCAGTTTGAAATCCAGTTTTTCCAACACTATTTATTAAAGAGACCATCTTTCCTCCACTGAGGATGGTTGGCTCCTTTGTCAAAGATGAGGTAGCTGAGTACATCTGTAATTGTTTCTTCTAATCTATTCCACTGATCCTTGGGTCTATTTCTTTGCCAGTACCATGCTGTTTTTACCACAGTGGCTTTGAAGTATAGTTTCAAGTTGGTGATTTTGATATCCCCTTCCATGTCTCTGTTGCGTAGAATGATTTTTGCTATTCTAGGTCTCTTCTGGTTCCAAATGAATTTTTGGATTGTTTTCTGTAGTTCTGTGAAATATACTGTTGGGATTTCAATCAGGATTGCATTGAATCTGTTTTTGAAAGTATGACCATTTTCACTATGTTGATTCTTCCTATCCAGGAGCAAGGGATGTATTTCCATTTTTGTATATCCTGTTCAATCTCTTTTTTCAGGGTGCTGTAATTTTCAATGTAGAGATCTGTTACTTCCTTTGTTAGATTGATTCCTAGATACTTCATTTTTTGGATGCTATTGTGAAAGGAATTGTTTGGCTAATTTCCTCTCTTTGAGTCTGCTATTTGTGTACAAAAAGGGTATTGATTTTTGAGTGTTGACCTTGTATCCAGCTACTCTACTGAATCTGTTAAATAAGTCCAGAAGTATTTTGGCAGAGTTTTGTGGGTCTTCTATGTAGAGCATCATATCAGTAGATAATGATGGTTTAACTTATTCCTTTCTTTATTGCTTTTATTTCTTTCTCTTTTCTAATTGCTGTGGCTAATGTTTCCAGAACCATACTGAATAGAAGTGGTGATAGTGGACATTCTTATCTTTTCCTGATTTTAGCATGAAAGTTTTCAGATTTTGACCCTTTAGTGTGATGTTGGCTGTTGGTTTTTCATAGCCTTTATCACGTTGAGATAAAGATCATCTATTCCAATTTTCTGTAGGGGTTTTAACATGAAAGAGTTGGATTATGTTGAATGCTTTTTCTGCATCTATTGAGATGATCATATGGTTTTTGTTTTTGATGACTCTGTTAATAGTGTATTACTTTTATTGATATAAGTATGTCAAACCATCCTTGTATTCCTGGGATAAATCTGATTTGGTCATCATGTATGATTTTCTTGATGACCCTCTGTATTTGTCAGCATCTTATTGAGGATTTTTACATCAATGTTCGCTAGGGAGATTGGCCTATACTTGTCTTTTTTGGTTGGATCTTTCCCTGGAATTGGAATCAAAGTAACATTTGCTTTCAGGAATGAAATTGGAAGTATTGCTTCCCTTTCAATTTCAGTGAAGTGTTTAAAGAGTAGTGGTAATAACTGTTCTCTATATGTCTTGTAGAATTCGGCAGTGAAACCATCAGGACCTGGGCTTTTCTTTGTTGGTAAATTTATTTATTTATTTATTTTATTTATTGGTACTGGGATTGAACTTTGGACCATGAGCTTGCAAGGCAGGTCGTGGCACCACTGAGTTAAATCCCTGGCCCTGGTAAATTTTTAATTATGTTTTCAATTTAAGTGATTGTAACTGGGGTGTTCAGAATTTGTATATCTTCTTTCAATTTTGGCAATTCATATGTATTAGGAATCTGTCCATTTTTCTGTGTTTTCCATTTCATTAATAGGTTCTTGATGTAGGTATTGATGATCCTCTGGATTTCTCCTAGATCTGTTGAGATGTCTCCTTTTTCTGTTCCTAACTGAATGGATTTGAGCCTTCTCTGTCCCCCCCTTTTTTTTTATAAGGTTGGCTAAGCATTTATTGATTTTATTCTTTTGAAAAACAGACACCTTAATTTGTTGATTTTTTTTGAATCACTCTCTTAAGTCTCCATTGCATTGATTTCTGCTCTGATCTTTATAATTTCCTCCCTTGTATGAGCTTTGGGTTTGTCTTGCTCTTCTTTTTCTAGGAGTTTGAGGTTCAGTACTCTGCTCTTCATTTGAACTCGCTCTTTTCCTAATATAGGCATTTACTGCTATGAATTTCCCTCATAGAACTGCTTTCATTGTGTCCCATAGGTTCCTGTATGTTGTATTAGCATTATCATTTAATTGTAGAAACTGTCTAATTTCTTCTTTACTTTCCTTTGTGACCCATTGATTGTTAGGAGAGCAAACGACAGCATTTATTTCTGTTGCAGATCCCACAGGTGCCCCCACAAAGACAAAGCAGCATCTTCAACAGCAGCCAGGTAGCTGGCAGCATTTTTCTTTCATCTCTGGTTCATTCTCTGTGCTCAGCTATGGCTGTGGCTGCCACACAGCCTGTTCTCCTTGGTCTCACAAGCTGCAGCTGATGAATGGACTCTAGATAGGTGTAGACTAATAATTACTCCTTCTAAACTCCACTTATGCTCAAATGTGGCCAAAACGGTTATGACCCTGACTTTCAATTGTCAAGCACTTTTTCAATGTAGTACCAGATAAGACCAATAACTGGAACAATATCCTGGTGATGAGCAACAAATAGAAGTACAAGAGCTGGGTAACCGGTTAGCACTGTCTTTAGAAGAACTCTTAAGACAACAGGACATATACCAGGGAAGTATGAGAGCTGGCAAAAGCAAGATAGCATCTTTTGTGTCAGCCTTACTACAGTACAAAGCCCAGAGATTGAAAGGAAGTGTTCTTACGCATAAGTGCTGAATGATAACTATCACAAAGCACTCTGCCAAGACCAGTTTTCTTGAGTTAATTTAAGCCTAATATTACATTCCTGCCACTACAGAATCCCAATCTTCAGATGTTTGTGAATGGGTGCAATCTCATGGGTATAGTGGAACTATTGCCCTAAGAACTTAAATTTAAATTCCCCTTCTTTTGAAACCAAATATAATGTCTTTCATTTGATGTGAGAAATAAAGAGCATAGCGAAGTCTTGGCTGGGGTCAACTGTGTTTGGTGATCTGGAGTGCCTGATGGCAACATAGAAAGGCTCCTGTACCCCTGTAAGTCAAAATGTATATGTGCATCTTATAGGTAATTCTCATAATGTGTATTTAGTTTTGCATATATTACAAACCCATACTACTGCTAATGATAAACTTAGAGTTGTTCTTATTTCTAATTGGTTACAATTTCTTCCTCCTACCTGGAGAATTGTTTTATTCATCTTGCTTACTTTTACAGCTAGGCTCATTTTGTTGTTCTTTGCACCATCACTGTAGGAAGTGCCACCTGAGGGACATAGCAGAAGGTCATGATAAGATTTTATGGGCATTCAGGCATGAGGAATATGGAATCTATTGGTCCCTCAGAAAAACTAGGGCATTTGACACCATGTCCCTGAAACGTCTCTTTTACACTCCCAAAACTTGACAAGTCAGACACTATAGGGGGACAGAGACTGGAATAGCTATATTACTGAGCAAACCAATGCACTCTATCTGTACAAACTGCCTTCCCAGTGAAATCAGTTACTCTTGGAAAACTAGTTATCTAACAGAAGGAAGCAAGCTGAGGACATCACTGCTCTGTAGGTTTATAAAAGCCCCTCTGTGCCATAACTGAGAATGGAACAGGACACTGTGGAGTTCTAGAGTCTTGGCTGTCCATTCCTGGACACTGAGTTCTCTCTGGAGATTTCTGTCTGTCCACTGGACCCCCATGGGGATTTCTTCTCTGGCCTGCTACAATCAGACCCTGGAAAATTTCTGTCCTGCCTGCTGCCCCTGGACTTGTGGTAACTAACACCGCAGCCCACTGGATATTCTGATCACCTTGCTGTTGAGCCTGCTGCTACTGGACTCTTTTTGTGTTAGTGAGTGTCAATTAATTCTCTCCTTTCCTGTCACTTTAATAACCCTTATCATTCACAAGCAATCTCCAGGTATTTTCTTCTTGGCAGCCTACTTCACCGCCCCTCTGCATCTTGACATCACCAAGTGATCAGCACTCCCCAGACGAACCAGTGCCCTAACCACGAATCGATCAAAATGATAATGAGATTGCACTGGAACAGCATTTCTACTACTTATGTAGGAGATTTTTTTTGAAGAACAGATGAAACTAGCCCAGAAAAAGAACAACAGAAGTAAGTGAGAAGTTAGATTTTAAACCATGTTTTAAGTCAAAATTTCTGAAACAGCATGAAACTGGTAGCCAGAGAGACAAATGACAAAGAGGAGAAAGTGCAGATGCTGGTTTATTTTTGCCTTAAGTGCTTTTACTAAAGTGGCATTTCTACCTGGAGCTTGAAGTATCTAAAAAATGCATCAAAGGTGAAGCAAGAGAAGTGATCCTGTTAATGGCCACCACCATGCAAAGGCTGGGAGGAAGGCATGACCAAGGGAAGAATGGAATTGCCCTTCCTTTCCAAAGTCCCATTTACTTTGTGTCCCATCCTATTGTGATCAGCTACATTGCAAGTTTCCTATTTGTATTTAATGTTTTTGTAGTTGGAAGCCTGAGGTCTGCAAGGAGAAATCTGCATATGATTGGAAGCCAGGGCTCTTTATCTTCTTTAAAGGTCTGAAGAAAAAGGCAGAAGCTAGTTGGAAGCATCTCACCTCTGGCAGGGCTGGGCGAGCACATTCATTGGTAATGAGTATAAACAATCTTCCCATGGGCTGAGAGCCTCCTCTCTCTCCTTCCCTCCCAATACGGTTACCCTGTGGATCACAAATGTAAACTCTCATCTTTGAGTACAGTGAATAAGTGATTTTACTTAATAAAGGTGAATAAAGTGTAAGTCATGCAGCCATGGACACGGATGGCTTAGTGACCTCCCCCATGGTGCTTGCTTGGGGGACGCCCCCCCCATTGGTTGGAAATGCTAAAAACCAAAGCAAATGAAGCCTTTGAAGTCTTGCAAACATGCACCTCACTTTGTGCAGTGAGAAAGTTTTTGAAGTTCTGGTTCCTTTTGGTTTAACAATTCTTTCTTCAACTCATTTCTCCCTTCTTGCAGTCAGGAGGAATCAAGCTGTTCTTTCAACACTTTGAAATCCCACTTTCCTGACATGCAAGTCCTACCTTCCACAGAGCATTAGAGCACAAACACAACAAGTTTTTACCACTTTTTAAGGATGATCTTTCATCCTCTGTCCGGCACCCTGCTTCTCATCTGCACCTGAGAGTTTATGTTTCCCAGTATTCCATTCACACCCTTGCAGGTAATCTCTAGGAGGACTAAAGCTTCCTCTAGCTCTTCTCTTTTGATTTCGACCCCTTACAGGAATTGCCTTCAACAGCCCCTTCCTGGAAACACTGGTTCTTTCTAGCAGGCACCTCAAAATCCTTCCAGCCTCTACCCATTGCCCCATTCCAAAGTTGCTTCCACATTAAAAATAAAAAACAAAAAAAAATTGAATCCAGAAGAGGTGTATTAATTACCTCCTCACGGATGGGACACCACATCTGACACACCCACAATGTAAAGGAGGAGAGGTTTATTTTGGCTCACATTTGGTCCACAGTTGGCTGGCTCCCAGACAGGAAGCCATAGTGGAAGGGCCCGGCAGAGGAAGGCTGCTCACCTCCTGGTGGCCAAGAGTAGAGGAAAAAAGGGAGGAGCCAAGGAGGGTGATTTGGCCCTGCAGGTCCCGCCCCCAGTGGCCTGCCTCTTCCAAGCAGGCCCCACCTCCTAACCTCACATTTAGCTATACTGAGACTATGACTCAATCGCCTTTCCAAAGCCCTGCCAAACTTTAGTGAAGCTCGGTGTGGCAGGGGGATGTCCAGATATAAACCCCAGCAATACGTTTAGAGGAGTGTTTACATGGACTTAATTTTTGTGTGTTGGTGCCTCCTCCACCTCCTGGCCCTTAGGTAATACGCTTAAGCTCAGCATTTACCAGTGTACAAGGTGTGATCAGAATAGATGGTGAATGATCGCGTTTAAAAAATGTATTACAGTGAAAGATGCATTGCCATTAACCCCCCTCAAAACAGTTCCCCTCACTTCAAAAGCTACATCCCATCTCTCTTGCCACTTTGTGCAGAAGTTCTGGAAGTTGTTTCTCATGAATACCTTTATGGGGTATGATAAAAAAATGTGGTGAATGCTGCTGCTGAGTGACATCCAGTGGAAAGGCAGGGTTGTAAAAACAGAACACTGTTTATAGTAGTGTGTTTTTCCAGGAGGAGTTTGAAGGTGCATGAGACTTTGCAATGTCTTTATAGCTTTGCAGGAGTGAAGATGGTACCTAGGACTGCTATCACTTAGCCTACTCCTAGCAAGCAGTGTGACTCCAAAGCAGTGATCCCATGCTTTATGAAGTGACTCCAAAGAATAACACCTTGGGACTGTATAATTGTCCTATTTCTGTTGTGACTGTTGTTGCTTTTAAGTAAACGGTTTATAATAGAAGTCCTGTTTACTCCAAAGTTAAACATCATGATTTGGCACAAGCCAACAGGGCTGACAAAATTTTCCTTGACCTCTAGGGGGACTCTTGAATCACTGGATATGTGTAGCCCACCGGTAGAAAAGCAGGTCACATGTCTTTGACCAGAGAGTATGAAGAAAACTCAGGCTATTTAAAAAATTGTGTTTGCTGTAGAAAAATGTGTTTGTGTGTTTTGAAAATATTCCTAAGAATGACAAGAGGAGACGTTGAGAGCCAAGGGAAGCAACTCTGTTTCAGCATGCTAAGCCTCCCATTCTCCCAGTCCTAGCGAGTCTCCTTTAGTCCTATCCCATCTTGTCAGTCTTGTTTATTTCCCTTTAATTTATACTCATAGCTTCACACTTATTGGGTCCTAGGAAAAAACAACTTGGGTTTTGAATTACTTTTTAAAAATCCCAATTCAATCCCACCTGGACATATCCAGGGAGGGGAGGAGGTTCCCCACACACACAGTTTGGAAAAGGTGTCCCTGCCCTGGCTCTTCACATAACTTTCTCCCAGCACCTAGGAGTCTCTAGCAACAGTTGGAAAAGTGACAGGCATCCAGGAGACCAGTTGTTTCAGTGTTTCTAGGCATGCCTTCACCTTTGAATGGAGATAGATGAAGATCTGATTAAGAACCTCCACCAAAAAGATTCTGAAGGGGACTCAAGAACTCACAGCTTTTATCTGTTTTTGTTTTTCAATTTTTTTTGCTGATGCTGATTGTATTTTTTAATTTTATTTTTGGTTTTTTGAGACAGGGTCTCACTGTGTAGTTCAGACTGCTCTGGAACTCACTGTGTAGCCCAGGCTGGTCTCGAACCCACAGTGATCCTCCTGCCTCAGCCTCCCAAGTGCTGGGATTACAGGCGTGCACTACCACACCCCACAGCTTGTATTTTTTTTAAAAAAATATTGAAATCATGGGGTTTATTTAGAAGTGTCTCAGTAAAAGAGACCTATGCAATTTAGTTAACCAAGCTTGAGAGAATAATGCTATTTTGATTATAATACATTAATCTTCAAAGAATGTTAAAGTCATTAGTCTTTTGCTATCATGTTACAATCATGCTAACATTTCTTGTTCATTTTATCAGTACCTATGTACATTAGCACATGCATTTTGTAATCACCTCGGGGAGTTACTAAATGTATATAATGCAGCTTGTTTCTTTCTTTAATCCCCTTCTCTCCCCCCTCTTCCTCCTCCTCTAGTTCCCCTTTCTTCTTTTCATTCTAGTTGATGCTAATCTTAGTTCATCACAAAACATCCCAGCACATCTTGCTATTTGATGAGTGACTACGGGGCCCTAAGTTGAAGGAAAGACAGTCCGTGCAACAAGTGATGCTGGGAAAACTGGTTATCAGTTTAGAGAAGATTGAAACCCATATCTCTCACCATGCTCATTTTATTGTGTGGCTCAACTGAAGAGCAAAAGGAAAATTCAAGTATTTGGGATCAGAAAAATAAATCTTAGACTGAGAAAGACCACAGAAGTCATCCTGTCCCTTATCCTATTTTTCAGACTAACCTGAGGGCTGCTTACCTCTGGGTATGTTTTATTAGTGATGGACTTTGTTCTTCTACAGGTAATGTGTAAGAACTTTCCTTGTGGCAGAGGACATCAGTTTTTTTTTTCTTTATTGTCAGGGATATATGGGGCTAGAATCAGAACTCTAATTTTTTTATTTTTTTGGTACTGGGGATTGAACTTGGGCCCTTGTGCTTCAAGGCAGGTGTCGGAACCATTGAACCAAATCCCTGGCCCTTGAACTTTTAATTTTTTTAAAATTTATTGGTACATTTTAGGTATGCAGTACAGTTACATTCATTATTGGGATCTTGCACCTTTACATGACAGGTCTTGGTTCTCATTTTCCCCCCTTGTCCCTGCCCTCCCTTCACCCCTTCCTCTCCCTCTTTACAAACATTTCATTTCCATTTTTTCATTTTCTCCTATTTTTTTCCTTTCCCCTACCCTTCCCACTTTCCCTACACCTTTATCCCTTTTCTTCCTATTTCACATTGTCAGTTATCTCATTAGGATCTTATGTACCATTATAGTTTTTCACACCAGAGAAACTATTCAGTATTTACACATGTGTGACTTATTTATTTCACTTAGGAGTATATCCTCAATATCTATCCATTTACCTATGAATGAATCTAATTTCTCATTCTTTATGGCTGAGTTTTACTCCATTATCATCTTCAATCTTTTTTTTCAGAGTGCTATAGTTTCCAGAGTACAGGTCTTTGATTTTTTTAAATTTTTTTTTTCAGCTTTAATTGAGTTTATTGGTACATTTTAGGTATACAGTACAGTTACATTCATCATTGGGATCTTGTACCTTTACATGACAGGTCTTGGTTCCCATTTTTTTCCCCTTGTCCCTGCCTTCCCTTAACCCCCTCCTCCCTTCCCCCTTTAAAAACACTTCATTTCCATTTTTTTCATTTTCTCATATTTTTTTCTTTTCCCTTATTACCCTTCCCCTACCTGTCCCACCTTCCCTACACCTTTAGTCCCTTTCTTCCCATTTCTCAATGTCAGTAATCTTATTAGGATCTTCTGTATTATTGCAGATTATTCACACCAGAGAAACTATTCAGTATTTACACATGTGTGCCTTATGGTCTTTGATTTCTTTTGTTAGGTTCATTCCTAGGTACTTCAGTTTTTTGGATGGTATTGTGAAGGGAGTTGTTTCTCCAGTTCCTCTTTCAGTGAGTCTGTTGTTGGTATACAGAAAAGCTATTGATTTTTGTGTGTTGACCTTTTGTCTAGCTACTTTACTGAATTTGGTTATTAAGTCTAGAAGACTTCTGGTATAGTTCTTGGGGTCTTCTATACAGAGTGTCATGTCATCTGCAAATAATGACAATTTGAATTCTTAATTTCCTATCTTCATTCCTTTTCTTTCTCTTGTTTAATTGCTGTGGCTAATGTTTTCAAAATTATATTGACCAGGAGTGGTGATAGCGAACATCCTTGTCTTGTTACTGGTTTTATTGTAAAGGATTTCAGTTTTCGACCATTTAGTATAATATTGCCTGTTGGTTTTTCATAGATGGTTTTTATCAGATTGAGGTACACACCATCTATTTCAATTTTTTGTAGAATTTGTTTTATGAATGCATGTTGGATTTTGTTGAATGCTTTTTCTGCATCTATTACGATGATCATATGCTTTTTGGTCCTTGGCTTTATTAATATAGTGTACTACAATTATCGATTTGTGTATGTTGAACCATCCCTTCATCCCTGGGATGAATCCTACTTGGTCAGGGTGTATGATCTTCTTGATGATCTTCTGCATTCTGTTTGATAATATCTTATTAAGGATGTTTGCATCTATGTTCATTAGTGAAATGGGCCTATAGTTCTCTTTTTTGGTTGGATCTTTCTCTGCTTTGGGGACCAAGGTGATGCTTGCTTCCAAAAATGAATTTGGGAGTATTTCTTCCCTGTCAATTTCATTCAAAAGTTTAAACAGTAGTGGCAGTAGTTCCTCTCTAAATGTCTTGTAGAATTCAGCAGTGAAGCCATCAAGGCCCGGACTTTTCTAAGTTGGTAAATTTTTAATTACATTTTCAATTTCATTGATTGATAGTGGGTTGTTTAGAATTTTTAGGTCATCTTCATTCAACTTTGGTAATTCATACATATCTAGGAATCTGTCCATTTCTTCTGTATTTTCCATCTTATTGGTGTATAGGTTCTCAAAGTAGGTATTGATGATCCTCTGGATTTTTGCTGGGTCTGTTTTAATTTCACATTTTTTATCCTAATTGCAAGGATTTGGTCCTTTTCTTTCCTTGTTTTGATAAGGTTGGCTAAGGGTTTGTCACATTTGCTTATTCTTACAAAGAACCAACTCTTCATTAATTTTTTGGTATCATTCTCTTAGTCTCCATTGCATTAATCTCTGCTCTGATCTTTATAATTTCCTTCCTCGTATGAGCTTTGGGTTTCTCCTGCTCTTCTTTTTCTGGAAGATTGAGGTTCAGCATCAGGTTGTTTAACTGAGTTCACTCTGTTTTCCTAATATGAGTATTCATTGCTATGAATTTCCCTTGTAAGGCTGCTTTCATTGTGTCCCATAGATTCTGCTATGTTGTATTGGCATTGGCATTTAATTATAGAAACTGATTTCCTCTTTGATTTGCTCTGTGACTTGGTTATTCAGAAGTGTGTTGTTCATTATCCATGTGTTTATGAAATTCTTGCTGTGTCTTTTGCTATTGATCTGCAATTTCATCACACTATGGTCTGATAATATACAGTGAATAACTTCTATTCCTTTGCACTTACTTAAACATGTTCTATGAGTGAGTATGTAGTCTCTTTTGGAGAATGACCCATGTGCAGCTGAAAAGGATGTGTTCTGATTTTGTGAGGTGGAATACTCTGTAAATATCTGTTAAGTTCATTTGTTCAAGAGTTTGAGTTCTAGTGTTTCATTGTTTATTTTTGTTTAGTTGATCTACCTATTTGTGACAGTGGGGTACTGAGGTCCCCTCTACTATTGTATTAGTGCTTATTTGATTTTTCATGCCCATTAGTATTTGTTTTATATAGTTGGGCACACTAGTGTTTGGTGTATATATATTTATGATTGTCATCTCTTCCTCTTGGGTTATTCCCTTTTAAAGAACATAGTGTCCTTCTTTGTCTGTGTTAATCAGTGTTACTTGAAATCTACTTGATTTGCAAAGAAGAAAGCTACTCCTGCTTTATTTTTGTTAGTTTGTTTCCTGTCAAATGAAGTATTGTTTTCCAACTTTTTACTTTCAGTCTATGTCTTTTTGAATTAAGTGCATTTCTTATATGGAGCATATTGTTGGATTTTGCTTCTTGACCTATTCTTCCAGTCTATTTCTTTTGGTTGGTGAATTGAGACCATTGACATGGATGGTTATAATTGATATGTATTGACTTATCCTTGTTATGACCTTTTCTTTTCTTTTTTTTTTTTTTGGATTCTTACCTTTTTGTTTAATTCCTTGTCATGCCTGATGGATTCATTCTGCTGGGCTCTGTGGGGTTGTGATCCTCATTGTCTTTTCCTAGGATATTGTTTAAATTTTTTTTGAGTGCTGGTTTGGTATTCATGAAGTTCTTAAGGTGCTCTTTGTCCTGAAATTATTGCGGGGTACATCAATCTGGGTTGGAGGCTGTTTTCCTTTAGGGCTCAAAATATGTCACTCCAAGCTCTTCTTGCCTTGAGGTTTTGTGTTGAGAAGTCTGCTGTGATTCTGATGGGTTTTCCTTTGTAAGTGACTTGTTTCTTTTCTCTAACTGCTTGTAGAATTTTGTTCTTCTGTTGAGTTTCTGGAATCTTAACTATTATATGCCTCTGTGTAGATTTTTTCGGGATCATGGCTAGTTGGAATCCTATATGCCTCACTTATCTTTATGTCAAGCTCTTTTCCCCTACTTGGGAAGTTTTCTGTCATTACTTCTGTGAACAATTTTTTAAAACATTGTCTGCACTCTTTCCTGTTTCTTCATTGACTCTGATCAGTCTTATGTTATTCATATTTGTATTGTGTAGTAGCTGCTGGATTGATTTTTCATGGTCCTTTACTATTTTAAAGAAATTTTTCTTTTCATAGTTATTAATTGCAATCTTATCTTCTATATCTGGCTTGCTCTGCTGTGTAAACTTTCAGTGGAGTTTTTAATCTACTGGAAATCTGTTTGCATCTGTTTTATGGATTCCATTTCTTTCCTATGTTGGGATTCCATCATGTTCCTCAGTGCCTGTGTGTTTTTTTTTTTTTAATCTCTGTCTGCACACAGAGTATTAATCATGTCTTGCACTATAGGCAAAATCTCTGTTGTTATCTGAGAAATTATTTCTGATTTCATTTTTTCCAGATTCTCTTTCTTTGCCAGTTCAGGCAGTCCAGGCAGTTGAGTATCAGATTGTTCCATCTTGTTTCCCTTTGGAGTTACCTTAGGTGATCTGGAAGTCTTGTTTTGAGACTTGTTTATGTGTCTTCCCATTTTAACAGACCCAGCCTGCTGTACCTTTGTTAAGGCAATTTTTTGCTCACCCAGTCATCTTTAATTCTCAGCAAGACACCAAGTGGCCTTTTCTCTGCTGTTCACCAGTGTACCAATTTTTGGGTTCAGAATGGTGGCCTCCTGAATACCTGAGCTGACCTGTTGTTTGGGTGGGCTTTTGGCTGGGGCCTGTGCATACTTGGGATGCTATCTAGGTGTGCCTCTGGCTAGGGCCCTTATATAGCTGTAATCTGTGAGGGCCTTTTGCTGGGGACGGTGTACCCCAGTCTCTGGTGTCTGAGTCGGCTTCTGGCTAGGGCCTCTAACAGTCGCAAAGGGGAAGGGACTTCCCTTTTTTCTCTTACTTCTCATGCTTTATCCACCAACATTAGAAAAGTTGGCACTGAATCTGTGCAGCAAAAAAGACAAATAGGAAAGGGGTAAATAGAATATATACACCCTCTTACCTACCAATTTCTCCCTTGTAGCATTCCCTGGCTGGAGGTCATAAAGACAGAACACTATAAATGTAGACTGAAATACACGTGAAAATAAGATGCCACATTTTAATTTCTTATGTGAATCTATTTCATGACTGAGGGACCACAGGACTCTATATTACTTAAGGGTGACCACAAAAAATGGGACTCATATACAGTAACTAAAAGGGTACAGTGTTGCACTACTGTAAGGACTGCAGGATGGATCACTGAACCTATGCAGGTGGTTCAGAAGTAAATAATTATCTACCTGAGAGTTAAGTACATAAAAATAATAACACAAACTAAAAACAGATTGTCCAAAATATCGTGCCAACACAGTTAACTATTTGAAAAAATACAAATTTTGACTCTCACAAATTATAAATAATCACAAAATTAATTGTGAATAACAAAGCTAGAAATTACTAGAAGGAAAAAACACAGGTGACTGGGAGATTCCCCCTTTGTTTTGAGACCACTTGATGGGAAGTAATAATAGTAGATACAAAGAGAAAGGATGCTGAAATTGACTTAATGAGAATATCTTTGTCAGATATATACAGTTATATTTGTTTTCTGCCAACACGATGAGCTGTGCAAAAGATTCAGACAGATTCCGACTGGAAGACTTTATCCTCATTCTCAAAGAATTAAGATTCTGGATAAAAATAAATAGCTCATTAGAAAAAATATCACAAAACAAAAACTACAACAAGCTACCTTGAATGAAAGTCAGGAGACACAGAGAAAAATCAGAGATCCTTGAGGACTTTCAGACAGTACTAAAGTTTTCACTTGCAGAAAAAAAAATCTGTTAAATTTCAAAATATAAAAAACACAACTAGAAACTGAGTGAAGAATAAGATTTATAAAAGAACCAAACAGATGTTCAAAAATTACAGATGACTGAAATTTAAAACTCAGTGGTAACATATGCTTGCTTTCAGACAAAACTGAGCGACAGGGACCAAAGTTTTACTATTTTGCCATAAGCAACTAGAAAATCAAGTAAAATACATACATGAAACAACAGTTTTTAGAGGCCAAATAAGAGACAGGTAAGGACTGATCCACACGCCCAAGTAAAATTAAATGACCCCCATGACTGTACCCCTTGCATTATCCTGGGGACAATTTCCTGACTACAGCTCAGAGGGGCAAGACTTAGACTAAGGCTTTAGTATTCTTACTGAGTTGAGACAGGCATCAGACATCGAGGGTGCCAAGTAGCTAAAAGATAGGGGACAGAGTAACGGGGAATGAGGCAGGTGCTGTAGAAAAAGCTAAGGGAGACACAAAGGAGACCCCATGGATTTTTGGCTAGATATTGGCTCTGCATTTTATCCTTCAAACTACCCAGATGGCCGGTTAAGAACTACTGGGAAAGAGGCAACAGAAAAATTCCCAGCACTTAAAAGGGATTGGGATAATTTGGTTCTGTAAGGGAGAGTAAAGACTTTTCCTCTGAAGTTCTAATAACATATAGACTGGCAGTGGACTGATTAACAGGAGAAAAATGCATAAAAAGATACTATATATACAGGGGAATATCAGAAAAAGAAGATGAACACCTCCAAAGACAATGAGATTTGGAAGCTCTTTTTCTTTTTTTTTTTGGTCCTGGGAATCAAACTCAGGGTCTTTCACTTGTCAGGAAGACACAATGCCACTGAGCTTCATCCCTGACTGATTTGGAATCTTTTTTTTTTTTTTTTTTTTTTTTTCTTTTTGTTCAAAAAAG
>NW_022900919.1:13435695-13476427 GCF_012274545.1 Fukomys damarensis | reverse complement strand
TTTTTTTTTTTTTTTTTTTTAGCATTCTGGGCTACAGAAAGGAGTAGAAGCTTAGGGCTTGTGTGTGTGTGTGTGTGTGCGTGTGTGTGTGTGTGTGGTTGTAAAGAACAAGTTGTGGAAGGGTGAAGCAGGAGAATATATTAGAGCATCTTTAGCTGTGCTGACATGGCTGCCTTGATGTCCTGAATTGATTCATAGTGTTTGCCTTTCATGGTCCTTTTGACTGGAAAGATCCAGAAGTCACATGTTGTCAGATCTGGTGAACAAGGCTGATAAGGATGAACGTGATGTTTTTATGAGCCTGCCTTTCTGTCAGATGGCCCTTGGGAGCAGCAGTCACCTTAATTTTCATCACACCTCATGAAAAAGGACTCCAAGACTGGCTTCAGAAAGTGACAAGAACAATGGGATAAGTGTGTTCAAAGCAAGGGGAAGCATTTCGAGGGTGATTCATGGAAATGTGTCTTTTAGTCTAATAAATTTTCAAAATTTAAACACACACCATATTTTTGACCACCCCTTGTATGTAGTATAAAAGTTATATTGTGCAGATAAAAAGTCTCTTGTGTAGCACAAATTGTCTCAAGGCAGAATTGTCAGAAAAATAGGTGGAACATAATAGAGTCTGTGTGGGTGAGACATCTGTTTCCAGCTTCTTCTCTGATACAGTCTTTCCTGGCTTATCAAGAAGATAAGGAGGAGATGATCCGTGACAATTGCAGCCCTTTTTGGAGGATCTGTTGGTAAGTCAGATAAAGGAAGTTCAGGAACCTGTCAATATCTGCTGGTTCCCAAGTGCCCTGAATTTTAAAAACTCAGCACATTGAGATTTCACACAGGTTGGTGTGCCCTGAAATCCTGCAGTTCATCCTGACCAAAGTGGAAAGTCCTCAGATAAGGATGCATCAGAATTCTCAAAAGGGCATCACCTTAATAATTGGTCTAAATTAGCTTAGACTACAGGCTATGCTAAATCTCCCCCAGCAATGCCTAAAACCAAGACTTGAAAGGGTACAACTGATTCCAAGTAACCTGTGAGTCAGAATAAAATCACATACTATTGAAAGAAAGAAATCAGCACCTGCCAATTTAAATTGTAAGATGCTTGGCATCCCATCAAAAACTGTCAAACGTGAGAAGCAGGAAAATATGGACTATAAGCACAAATAAATCACACTGAACAAAAACACATCCTACCGTGATAAAGATGATAGAAATTGCTAACAGGAACATTAAAAGTAGGTATTATAGCACACCAGTTCACAAACATAGATAAAAACATTGTCATGTTGAAGAGAAAAGTAGAAGAACAAGAAAGACTATGTAGTTCCTTTAAAAAGGTGAAATAAAAGATAATGCACTGAATGAGATTAGCCAAAGATTGAGCATTACAGAAGAAAAGAACAGTGAACTTGAATATGCAGCATTAGAAGCTTTTCAAAATGGATATCACACAGAGAAATAAAGAAGCTATTCCCACAGCAGCAGAGAATTAATGATGTGTGGGAAAATACCAACCAATGTAAAATAAGAATAACTGGAATCCCAGAAAGAGAGGCCAGAATGGTGCATGTGGGGGAACCATAAGAAAATATATTACTCATGTGAATTGCTTAAAATAGCAACAACACATTGTTATGCATACAGAATATATCCGAGTTAAGGATAATATTGTAATAGGATAGAAAAGGCAAAAAGTACACTTTTGTAAAGCTCTTAAATCATAAGTGATATGTTATAATGCTATGAAAAATAAGCAATGAAAAGTTAAACATGGATATTGTCAGCCATAGAGCAAACAAGAAAATTAAACAAAACACAAGGAGAGATAAAATACAATAAAAAACACAAGAAAGAAGATAGGTAGAGTAAGAAAAAAAATGCAGAGAATAAACAGAAAACACACAGCAAGATGATAATTTGTACTTAACATAGTAGTGATTACATGACTCCTTCTCTCTGAATACTTTTATCCAGAAGATCACTAGCTACATGTGTTCCATTATTGTTTAATTCTGTAATTGAACCCTTTATTTACTTATTATATGATTGTAGTAAAAATTAATGTTTAGCATACCACGCATCAATAAGCATTACAGAATCACTTTCTTTTTAATATCTCTTTACCATATGATATATATTTCCTGTAACTGGAATTGGTAGATCATTTTTTAGAAGTTCAAGGTTCCATATGTATTGTGAGCCTAATCAGGTACCAGCTATAAAGAACCAAATTTCCAAGGAAAAAGCATCCAGATATCAGTTTGGAGCAAAATCAACCTGACTCCTTGTGTGTGAGATGATGATAGTCTTTAATTTGCCCAATCTTGAACAATTGAACCTTGGGAATAGTCAGCCCTCACTTTATTCATGAAAAAACAAAAACAAAAACAAAAACAAAACCAGTAATAAAGACTGTAAGGACCACAATTAAAATTTACCATCATGGTCCCACAAAACTACTCCTTCAACCTGGGTCTTCAGGACACTCAGCCATATTTGGTGAAATTAATGTGTCCATAAATCCTTCCTGGATGAGGACACTTGGTTTCTCATGATGTTGTTACCCATTAGTTTGGTCATCTGCCCATTTGTGAATTGTTTCATGGACTTTCTGGACCAACTGCCAGCTGTAACCAGTTTATGGGAAGAGAAATCCTCATAGGATTCCAATTTGGGTAAGTAAATAGTTTTCAGTGTGCTAGCAAGCCCAAAGAAAGCTATTTATGATTGACTACGCATACATAGTTCATTTTTCCAAGGACTTTTAGTCTCTCTTGTTAGTTTTGTCTACTCCTTTCCACTTGTTACAGCTCTTACTTTTATCTTATTTTATTGCTTTGGTGAGATCCACCAGGGTTATGTTGGATAGGAGTAATAAATGATAATTGATACAGCTGTTCTGTCTTCTACTTCCATGGAAAATTTTCTAAGGCTTTGGTATGAAGTATGTGTCCTGCTGCAGATTTATGGTAATAATGGTACTTACCAGGTAGCAGCTAAATGGTGGGATTCAAAGCATTTTATTTGTGTTTCCTATATCTCACAAACATTTATTTTCCAAAGGATTTAACTAAAGAGATGTTAAAGAACTTGCTTTTTTATATTGTATTATATTTTGTATATGTTTCTGGGGAAACAAAGTAATGTTGGGCATATACACAGACTAGGAATAAATACAAGTAGGTGAGAAGGAGGGCATGGTTCTCATTTAAAAAAAACAAGAAAATTGTGTTAGATTTTCTTTGAGTTGTTCCTCCTCACCTCTAAATTGGAAATGATGATACTATTTCATAGGATTGTCATGAGGATTAGACAAGTTAGGGTTTTTCAAGCAGTGTATTTTGGGATCAAAAATTCTGTGAATCATTTGAAACTCAGAAACAAAGATGATTATCCTTCTAAGATAATCTGTGAAAGTATTTTTAAAGCTATGACACTGCTGAACTGTAGCCCCGAATGTAGAATAAAACTGAGCCTTTAATCCATCATCTTGTTTCCAGGAGGATATGCTTGCGGCTCCAATTTACTGCCCTGGGAGACATTTGTACATCACACAGACTGCAGAATCCCAGGAAGGCAGGGGAAGGGTGGTCTGAAACTGTGCTCAGCCTGACATTGGGCAGGAGCATGGTGGCTTCACAGCAGCTCGGCTCAAGTGCACATAAAGGTTAAACCTTTTGAATCCTATTTGCCTCATTCCTTTGACCTGTGCTGGACAGAGACCTAGGCTTTGAGGAATGAGACATGAACTGGATGTGCAAGCTTTTGCTGTGAGACAGGTACATTTTAAAAGTGGATAGCGTGTGTGACAAAAATAATGAAAAAACAGTCAAAAAGAGGAGAGAGTTTGACTCTCTCTGAGCCCCTTCAAGAAAGGAATAATTGTGCTGCATGTTGAAGCATCATTAGAAATGAGATGGTGAGCAAGGGTGGAATGAAATCCAGAACTATTTAGCAGGCAAAACTGATGAGACTTGGTGAGGGAGGGAGGGAGATTGCCCAGCAAGTTCCCGGTTCCCGGTTTGGGTTTTTCAGTAAATGGACAGTGGGAAACCATCCATGCATGTGTTTGGATTCTAGGAGGTGAGGTGTGAGAAGAGCTGGGTACGTAGTATGGTCACAATAAGCGTCAGTTCTCTTTCTGCACAGCAGTGGAAATTCCAAATTTATTATTACTTGGAAATAAAACAAACACATGGGAGTTTAGGCAATGGCCAAGTTTCCTGCTGACTTTTGGTCTGACGACACCAGAAGTGACTTTGGTCAGTGAAACAGGGTCCTGCAGAGTAGCCCATGGCAGTGATCAGCTTACTAAGTCATCTTTTTCAAGTGCTCACATAGACTAACGAGTGGATCAGCTCAAGGAGACTGGGAATATCCAGGCTTAGGGGGAAATGGAAAGCAGCAGGCTTTGCACTAGAGGATGCCACTTCTTTTGACGCCATGCCAATAGGCATAACTCTGTCTCCCTCAGGTTATATTTAGCTGCTGACTCCCTGCATGTGGGTGCTCCTTCGCTACATCTGACCTTTTTATTTTGTTTTGTTTTTAATCAGGAGACCACATTTAGTGCCTTCATTCTTTTGATGGTCCTGTTCTCCCTCTCTGCCCCACTTTTCATCCTCTGCAGGCAGAAAAACTATTTGCTTAGCCTCCTGCCTTCAGGCAGATTCCTGGCTCTCAGGATGAACCTAGAAGAGCCCTGATTGTATTGGTGGAGAAGTCCAGTGCTGCTTCAAACCTGTCCTCCCCAGATTTCCACCTCAGCCTCCTGGGGTCCGAGGGAATGCAATCGCCTATTGGCCTCTCTTGACAATGGCTCCAATTTACCCAGAGCTAACAGAGCCGTCAGCCCAAGTGGGAGAGATTTCCTAGCTGATACTCTAAGGCGGATTCACATTAGCAGGGCATGAAGGCAGTGGGTGAGTACCTGGCCCTTGGCCCTGACACTACCTCCAAGAGGGAGGGAGGTCCATGCCAGGAGAAGGAAACTCAATCACAGTGCGGCAGGGGCAGGAGGCTTTTAGCCCAAGTGCCAGTCACTTGGGAACACTGATACCATCGCAGACCAGGTCTGGTTACTGCTCTCTGCCTCCCTGCAGCGCTAAGGAGAAGCCAGGGGAGACCTGAGAAGGGGTTGAAGGGAAGACTACGAAAGAACTGGGAGGAGAGGAAGGGGAAGGAGGGTGGAAGGGACTGGAGGTGAAGGGGCAGACGGATCCAGCAAAAGCTCTAACTCTGGATGAAAAACATCTTGTAGTTTTCCCTCGAATCATTCCCTCAGCCACAGAGATGGAGATCTGTTTCTTCTTTTCAGGAGAAACTGGTAGTCCCTGAAGAAACAGCAATGTCTTTTGAGAATGTAGAGTTCTATTTACCCACAACATAGCCAATTTCTGTAGCCCATAGCCCTTTCCACTGTACCAATTGGTGCTTCCATTGGGCTTGACATGCTAGAAAAGACACAAGACTTCCACTGTCCTTCAGACAGCGGCTGGTCACAGAGGGACCATTGCAGCCAAGCTTGGGCCCCAGTCCAAAAGGCCTCTCATCCAGCTTAGGCACACAAGAACTTTGCAAAGAAGCTTCGCTGGCACGTCTGGGAGTTTGGCCACGTGGCTTCTACCAGACGAACCATTTCGATTCTCCACCACATTCATTTGCAGAGTCTTGGAGTTTTCTTCTCCATGTATCCCTTTAAGTCTGGGAGTCACTAAGGCCCTGACTTATGTAATTTTAAATTCTCCTTGGGGATTCTTATTTGTCCTTTGCTTACCTCCCCAACTTCATGACTCAGGGGCTCAGAATCAGTCTGTTCTCAACCTCTCAAATTTTATTAACTGGTGGGGTTGGAATTTTTTCTTTTTTCAGGAGAGGAGGGTTGTCCTGTGTCTTTTAGGATGTGCAGCAGCATCCCTGGCCTCTACCCAGTAAATACAAATCTCTGCATCTCAGCCATGGCAGCAAAGATATCGTTGGACATTGCCAAAGTCCTCAAAGGAGAAATTGCTGCTACTTGGAGCCACTGCTCTCATCTGTGTCCCCGTCCCAGCTTCTTTACATCTAATTTGCATGGCCTTTGGCAAGTGGCTGAAACTTTGAGAAGCTGTTCGCTCATAAAAGACATGGAGACCACTGTGATTACCTCTCAGGGTTGTTGTAAGATGAGCTTGTCAAGTGCAATCAATTCTCTCGAGTTTCGGAAAACTTGAGTCACCTACCCTACCTCTTACACATTGTCTCCTGGCCTCAGAATCTTTCCTTCCATTCAGATGAGTCTGGGTCTCTTCGGAGCTCTATCCACAATGAACTGGTTAAATTGAACTTGACAGAGGGGAGGAGGAGTGGTTCCTTCTTTGGGAAATAGTTTGCTGCCATGCTGGCCTTTTGTACTTTGGCAGCCAATCATCGCAGTTGAGGTGTGTAGCTGGGGAGCTGCCCACTGAATCCAGTGGTGGAACAGAGTCCGGTCCTAGTTGATCTGAGTTCTCTGGTTTTCTGGTCATCATTCTTCCTGTCTAGAGTTCACAGCCTACTTTTACTTCCTTGTACTTGCATTTTTTTTTTTTAAATCCTTGCTTCCTGTGTCTTTTGTCCCTCTCTGGCTTGCATAGTGCACAAACAGTTAATGGCACTGGGCTTGGCTGGCTCCCAGTCCCTGTAGACTACTCTGGAAGGATTGAATGAAATGGATAGTACTAGCATTACATCGCTCAAACCCCCATAGAAAGAGTAGCTGGGCGGATAGGACGAATGACCCTGGAGGGAACAGCTGTCAAGGGCAGCTATTGGTTTATCTTTCATGGAAAGAGAGAAGTAATGAATTCTAAATGAAGAGGAATGAGAGGCAGAGCAGACTGTGGGTCAGTAAGGCTGCCGCGGGACATGCACTAGGCAAGGAAGGGCTATGAGCTGGCTGTGCCACGTTCTGGGACGGTCTGCGAGGCAGGCCACGTCTGAGCCTGTGTGCTTGTAGATGAGCATCCATTGAAGGCAGGAGCCTGCAGCAAAGGGAGCTCTGACACAGTGTGAGTTCACATTGTCTGTAGGTCGGTGGGCTGAAGAGGTATGGGGGCCACCTGCAGACTGGGCCATCCACGGGCACCCATTTCACTATGCAGGCCTCCTCTGGTTTTTCTGTCCTGCTTCTGTTTCCCTTCCATTCTATATGAGCTTAGGGTCCTCTGAGATCAAGCACACCTGGGGGATTAAAAGCAAGGCAGCATTTTTGTAGAAAGAGGTTGGACTTGAGAGGGAAGCTCTCTCTAACTCCAAATTTGGCTCATTTACCTTTTAAATTTGTGACCCTCAGCAAGTCCATTCGTCTCATGCAGACTCAGCTTCTTAACCTTCAAAACTGAAGGTGAAGTGACACCTGGTAGAGATTTTGCAAGGATGAGCCATATGAATATTGAGTGTGTAGCCCACTGTGTGGCTTGTATTATTATCTAAGCTAAGGCAGACAGCTAAGGCTCAGGGCCATGAAGGGCTGGCTGTGCTCACTGAGCCAGGAAACAGCAGTGCAAGGACATGCACCCATGCATGCTGATTTCAGGAACTACCTTCTTTTCCTCATACTGTAGCTGTCAAACTTTAGGACAGAAAGGCACCAGGTAAACTGGACTGCTGTGAGGAGAGCAAGGACTCCTTCTGGACCCCACACCCATGACCTGTACATGTGGATGGCTCACTGTTTCCCAGATCACAGGTGTCCAGGGAGGTAGCGCTCCAATGGAGGATGTTGTGCACTGAAGAGTGGACAGTTCTCTCTTCTGCCAAACTCTGGGAGGAGCATCAGTGTAGGCACTGCAGAGGTGAGGGCTGAGGGAGGCTGGTGTAGTCCACAAAGAAGAGACTGAGAGTACTGAACAGCAGCAAGAAGAGGACTGGGCGAAGGATGCCGTGAGAACATATAAGAGGGCTGGTGGATTTCTGAGTATCACGAAGAGCTGCTTTAATAAGCAGTTGACACCCAAAGGGTGAGTCAGAGTTAAGGGACAAAAAAGAGGGAGGGGAACTTTTAAATAAATACATGACACAGACATGGAAATCCAAGTGACTTGAAGGAAAAAAAGAGGTGGAGAAAATAAGTATCCAAAATTTCAGATCTCTTACTGAGTCTTCTTGGAGTTGGGGGCCACACAGTTCCCCTGTGTCTCCCCAAGTGTTCCTGTTCCTATTTTTCCCCCCGCTTTCTATTCCTCACAAGCAAATGCTACTTGACCAGGAGAATGAGTAGTTGTATAAAAGGAGATTTCTTTTTTGGTTTTAAATTGTACGAGGCTCGCAGTTTATCAGTTTTATGTAAAAAATCCATGGCCCAGTGTTTTCATGTTTGCTCAATTAATCTGATGGACTTAAAGCATTTATTTTAGTAATGGACTGGAAACCAGACCTGTTAGTCAATATACTCCTGATTTTTATCTCTGGCTCCTGACTTTGGATCAAGGAGGTAGCAACTGATCTTTGCAACCAGGTGCTGGTTCTGCATGGTTTGTATGCTACTACCTGATTGTTTCCACACAAGTTTAGAGGCTATAAAGGTATCCGATGTCTGTTATCAACTGACCTTGTCAAGTGGATGAGACAGGGACAAGGACTGAGATCCCGTTTTGTGTGTATGTGTGGAGGGATGAATAGTCTTTAAAAATCACAATCCAGAAAGCTTACTCCAGTTGGGACAAGCTTTAGCAAGGGAGGTAAAATTCAAGGTGAGTTGGTTTGCAAATTAATGGTGCATCTGGTAGGTGGTGAATGCTAAGAAGGAACCATGGTTTCTGAAAACTGCATCATTAATGGTATTAAATAATGGATCCATCTTAGGGAATGGGGAAGGGAAGACCCAGGGTGAGTGAGTGGTAAAATGGAAAGGAACTGAGATCCGTAGAGTGGGCTCCAAGCTTGTGGCTGGGCACAAGGGTCATTGTGTAGCCTGCAGAGAGCCCTCCGTCTGGGTTAGAGCTTCTGTGCTGCCATCTGGAGGGCTGTATAGCTCCTGTCTACCACTTCATAACCTCTTTGAGCCTCAGCGCTCATACCTGTAAAACGGGAAACAACACTCTACCTCCTGGGATGGTAGAAAGAATTAGTGGGGTGGTTCTCATTAGATGATAGGGATTGTGTCAAAAGAAATTGTGGTTCAAGTGAGTGTGGCTTACAGAACCTCATGATGCAGTCAGAAACCCAGACACTGCCTAGCCTGTCACTTTTCTGTAGAGAAAAATATGCTTTAATTAATTAATTAAAAAGTTTTAGCCGGGGATTTGGCTCAGGGGTTCTGCCACCTGCCTGGCAAGCACAAGGATCTGAGTTCAATCCCTGGTACCAAAAAAAAAAAAAAAAAAAAAAAAAAGGGTTTTTATTACTGCCTATTAATTTTACAAAACATTGAGTTTTAGTATAGTATTTTATTCATGGACATAACACATTTTCATCATGTTCGTTCCCCTATCACCCTTCCCTATATCTGCTTATTTTTTTTCTTCTTGTCTAATAATAGTCTTGCTTCTACTTTCCTGTCATCTTCTTTAGATTCCACATATTAGAGGGAACATGTGATACTTGTCTTTTTGAGCCTAGTTTATTTTGTTTAACATAATGATCTCTAGGTTTATTCTTCTTTCGGCAAATGAGATAATTTCATTCTTCTTTATGGATGGATTAATTCATATATATATGTATATATATTCCTTTTATGATTATCCACTCATCTGTTGATGGGAACCTATGCTGGCTCCATATCTTGACTATTGTGAATTGTGTTGCAATAAACTTGGGTGCACACCCATCCTTACAGCATTCTGACTGTACTTCCTTTGGGCATATACACAGGAGTGGTGTAGCTGAGCCATAGCTGGTTCTGATTTTAGATTTTTGAGGAGACATACTGATTTCCACAGGGCCTGCACTAATTTACATTCCCATCAGCAATATAGACGGTTTCCTTTTTCTCCACATTCTTGCCAGCATTTGTTGTTTTTTGTATTCTTGATGATAGGCATCATGACTGTCTCACAATGTGATAGAATCTCATGGTAGTTTTGATTTTCATTTCCCTAATGTGTAAGGGTGCTGAACTCAGGGAGTGTTGAGGCAGATCCTGGCCCTTTGTAGATTTTAAATTTTGAGACAGTCTCACTATGTTGCCCAGGCTGGCCTCAAACATGAGGCTGACTCAGCCTCCCAAGTAGCTGAGATTACAGATGTGCATCACCATGCCTGGCTTGTGCACATTTCTTTGTAGTTGCTACTTACTTGGTCCTGTGAAAGGAGCAGATATAAATTCTCTGGGAGATGCTTTTTCTGGTAGAGGAAAATAGTTGCTTTGCATGTTCTGGGCACTCAAGACTTAAGTTTATCTGGCTGCTGCCTATATATGTAATGTGACCCCCTCCTTTTCCTCTCCAGGGATGTGAGTCTTTGTTTCCCTGGGATGTACTGAACTTCTTGCCTCAGCATCTTTGCAATATTTTCTCTTTCTCTTAATCAGATCTGCTCATATATTTGACTTATAAGTAGGCTTCTGCCTGCTGTCCTCTGGAGGTGTCCTGCTTGACAACAGGGTATGAAGTAAAAAGTTGGAAGAAAGCCTCTCCTCTTGCCCAGCCCTGTGACCCATCTTTTTACTGTACCATGGCGTTTTTTCCTGCATCACTCACTTTTTAGGAAATATTTATTTATTCACTTGGCTTTTCTCCCAACTTAGTTTTAAACTTCACATGAGTCGGGATATTGTCTGTCTCATTCCTACCTCTGTCTGCATTACCACTGATAGAAATGAACGAGGTAGAGTGAATGATGTAGCTGGTGGCTTGTCATGCTTTGGCGGTTCAAAGGCCCCACCTATGGGAGGTGGTTTCAATCTTCCACAGGAGGGAGGGAAGGAGGAAATGGTAGCTGTTCAGGGGTGGGTGTGTATGAGGCATCTGGAGGGAAGATTACTGATGTGGAGGGAGGAGAGAGATATATGCCCGGATCCAAGAGCCTCAGCATCCTGCGATCCCAGAATTCAAACGTGATCTCTGATTTGAGGAGTAGAGCAAAGGCAAGGGGTAGAATTGAGGGCCAAAGCAGTGTATTTTCACTAGGTAAAGTTGCTAGATTTAACACACGAGAACACAGGACATGCAGTTAACCAACAAAGTAGTATAAGTGTGTCCCGAGCATAGCATGGGGCATACTTATTGACTGGGCAGGCTAAATTTTATCTGGTGACCCTACTGAGGGCCTCAAGGACAGTTTCTGACAGAGCCACTGGGCGTGCAGGGGCTCACACTGCTGGTCACAAGCGTGGCTGCAAGGCAGAGCTCTCAGGGGAGCTTGTTTGCCCCAGGATTGTCCACCCAGCGTGCTCCTCCTGTCCTCCTTCCCTTTGTGTCTCCACCCTATTCTTGTTCATTCTTGGGGTGTGTCTTCTGCTCCCCAGCCCTTCTCTTGAAGCTTGGCCTCTCTTTGGAGCCAGCTCTCTACTGTCCATCAATCCGTTTTTCTTTCCCTCTCCTTAGAGCTGATCTCCTCCTAGATTTGAGCCAAGGCTTTTGTTTTACCATTAACTTCTAAGTGAAGAATTGAATCCCCCATCCACTTATCTCCATTCTGCACCCTAATGGGAAACAGCAAGAACACATGGGTGAAAGTCAGGTGAGACTTTCCCAGAGTACTGGCATGGTTGCCTCCCTCTGACCCTGTGCCTGGGATACTGACAGTCTCCTCTGCCTGTGCTCTTTGCTTCCTTCACCCCAGCTACCTTTGCACTCACAGACTTTCCAGCAGTGGGCACTCCGGGGCTGTAGGGGCTTTTGGGAGAGAGGTAAACTTCCTAATGTTGTGATTTGGAGTTTTGTCCAAGAAGAAAATAATCCCGGTGACATGCTTCTTTGCCCTGTTCCATTTAGGGTGGAAATATTTGCAAGTTCCCCTCTAGCAGCAGCCAGTGTCATTTTCTAAGGCCACTGCCTGTGTATTGGCAGATCCAGTTGACACCAGGAGAGGACTCAAACTTCTGGTCTTAGTGGCTTATCCTTGTTCCCTCCCAGCACGGTATGACTCATCAGCCTGGAGTCCACACCTCCTCAGCTCTGCATCCTTCCAGTGGTCATGAAATCAGCTCTTCCACAGACAACCACACATCCATCACTTACTATCCATCTGAACATCTACTCCAGTGGAAAGTGTCCTTAATGGTCTATTCCTTTGAACAGTTGCAAGGGCCAGAACTGGCTACATACTTCTTGGGGCTGGTACAAAATGGGAACACAGGGCCTTGTGCTGAAAGTGTGTTGAGATTTCAAAACAAGAACAGGGGAGCATTAAACCAAGCTCGAGGGCTCATGTGTAGAGCCCTGTGCAACTGAGCACCTCATTCACCATGCAGTCAGCCTGCTTTTGACCCCTGGATAGGTTTTCAGTGTCATAAGCCAACATCTGTTCCCGAATAAATATTGTGACTATTTTCAGATGAAGTAACCTCTCCAAACTTGATTACTTATGAGGCTCATGTCTCTTCCCCATGGATGGGGCTTGGTTAATATTCATTCCAAGGAATGAAATTCACTGCAAGCAAGAACAGATCAGATTGATGTATAAGAAGCAGAGGGACAAGAGTCCCAGTCTCTTTTCTGTTGGCCACATGCAGACCTTTGATAATAACAAGGAGAGCTAAATTCTTTGTTTGCATAGCATGCACTATTTGTCTTGAGTGACACAATTATTCTCCTGTCACTTTGCTTGCATGTCATGAGCGGTAATGCAGAGGGTTGTATCGTGTATGGAAAGAAATCACTCTTGTAATGTTTGATTTGCAGTAATTGTTCATTTGTTCCTTCCTGTCATGCAGGCCTAGGTCTCTAATCTCAGTGGACTAAGACATAGAATTTCATAATTGACCAATGGCTGAGCATCATGAGCATGTTGAAGAATAAAGCAATTTTGCTTGGTAGATGTGTGCACATTCTTGTGCATGTGCACGTGCACGCACACACACACACACACACACACACACAGAGGAACTGGCCTGTGACATCAGTTTGTTTCCTCTAGACTTATTTTTAGGATTCACACACTACCCTGCTCCTGCTGTGAGGGAGCCACTTTCTCTTTTGCTGGCTCATCCATCTTCCTATGGGACCCCAGCACAAGCCTTAGAAGAAGTAAAGTGAGGCACACATAGAAAAGGGGGTTTATAAGCCAAGCATGGTGACGCATGCCTGTAATCCCAGCACTTGGGAGGCTGAGGCAGAAGGATTGCTGTGGGTTTGAGACCAGCCTGCGCTACACAGTGAGTTCAGGTCAGTCTCAACTACATAGTGAGACCCTGTCTCAAAAAACCCAACAAAACAAAACAAAACAAACAAACAAAAAAAAACAGAAACAAAGAAGAAAAGAGTGTTTACTATGAGGAAATGGCTTATGGAATTATAGAGGCTAAAATATCCCATGATCTGCCACAACAAACTGAAGAACCAGGAAGAGCAGTGGTGCTGTTCAGTCCAAATCAGGAAACTGAGAAGCAGGGGAGTGGATGGAGCAAATCCCAGTCCGTGAGCTGGAGATGAGATGAGAGGTCCCAGGCCAAACCCTGAGCCAGGATAAAAGGCGAGTTTCCTTCTCATCTGCCTTTTGTTCCACCCAGGGCCTCCATGGGCTGTGTGATGCCCACCTACATCGGGTGAGGATGGATCTCCCTCACTCAGGTGCAGGTACCAATTTCTTCTGGAAACACCCTAGAAGGCACATCCAGAAATAAAGTCTAACTGGGCAACCCCATGCCCAGTCAAGCTGACACATAAAATCAGCTGCCGTGACATCCTGGAGCTTCTCCTGCCTTTGGTCCTCATGTGTTTCAGGGTCACCTGGAGAGAGTTTTCAAGAAACAAGTGCAAGACTCCAGGAGTGCTAGATTACGGTGTCCAGAATGCAATCTGGCTTGAGAATTCAACAATGCTTTCAGGAGATTTTAATTCACATTCCTAATTAACTAACACCGAACAAGTCTACTCCTTCATTTCACATATAAGGGAATTAAATGCTAGAGTTACGCACTTCTCAATTTCCAGGTCAGTTCTAGTTAAGAAAAAAGTGAGTTTCCAAAATTGGAGTGTTAAAAAGAAAAACTCCCATCGAGGCGGATAGACATGGTCCCAAGCTTTGGGCTCCTTTAATTGTTTTCCAGCAGTTGGGACCAGAACTGGCTAACACTGCACAGCTTCCCCATGATAGGAGCAGGACAGGAACTGAGTCCTGGCTCCTTGTGCAATTTTTCTTTCTAGTATGTTCTCTACTGTTTTGCCTGGAGCTAAGTCTTGCCAATGGGTGGAATTAAGTCCAGTGACATCTACCCTTTCTGTCTTAAGGAGCAGCTTCATTGTCTATACTTCCAAAAATAATGCTTACTTTTGCTCAGTGTTTTAGATTTATTTTCATTTTCCTCTATCAAAGAGATTCAAAACGAGTAGCTGTGTCCACCTCACCAGTTGTCGGGGGACAGGAAGCCCTCAGAGCAGCTGGTGAGATGCTCACTGCTTTGGGTGTTAGAGTTCTCTCTCAGTTATGTCCACATGGAAATCCAGCCTATTCCTTGGTAATGCTGCTGGGTGTACACTTGGTCTACTATGTGCAGACAGAACAGGTGTGATTTCCTGAACAAGAGGAGTATATGCCGATTCCTTGAAAACACACGTTCCTTGATGTAGCAGGTTCACATACTTTCCCTTTTTTATGTCTTTAATTAAAAACTGAAAAGGTCTTTTGCCCCGAAAGATGAATTGGGATAAATGCCTATTATTGGCACACACCACCTTTGGAGTGAAATGATTCATACCATGTTTAAATGCAAAATGGTGCGGACGAGTAATTAGCCCAAATGGCCTTTCAGCCCAGGAAGCACCCAGTTAATCAGCAACGGTATTCATCCAATTTCTTCTTTACTGCACGCTGGTGCCTGATCGATCATGCATTTTTGTTTTAGAATGGCTGGAATCCCACCCTCCCAAGCTCAGAATCAATTTTAGATAGGAATAGAATGAGCGTTCATTTGATTTTTTTTCATTTTTTATTTGTATTTTTACTTTCAACTGCTACATAAAATATAAAGATTATAAATATTAATGGAAACCATGTCATTTCTTTTGTGATGTTGGGGATCAGAAGTCATGGCCTCATGCGTGTTCGGCAAGCACTATACTACTGACCTCACTGCCAGCCCTAGAATGTTTTGATAGAGATGCACATCTTGTGATGGTGACACTAGTTCCATTCTCATTATGATGAAAACCTCCAAAATCCTTTCTTCTAGCTCTTTGAAATGCACAGGACATGATTGTTATCTATGGTCACTCTATTGTGCAATAGCACCCAAGAGCTTCTTGCTATTAAGTACAACTCAGTATTCATTGACTGACCTTTCCACATCTCCTTCTCTTCCCTCTACTCTCAGACTTCCTGTAATCATCATTCTACTCTCAAATTCTATGTGATAATTATTTAATTCATTGTATGAGTCAGAGGGCCAGGGATCTGGCTCAGTGGTTCTGCCTCTTGCCTCATAAGAGCAAGGCCTTGAGTTCAATCCCCAGTCCCAAAACAAACAAACAAACAAACAAAGAAACGAAAAGGTTCATTATATGAATGAGATTATGTAGTACTTATCTCTCTGTGTCTGGCTTGTTTTACTTACCACACCGTTCCCTGTTGTCACAAATAATAAACTATTCCTTTTTATGGCTGCATGGTTACATAGTCAGATACAGGTAGAAATTTTATTCTTTCAGTAGAACATTTTTAGATTATTACTCTGATAGTCAAACTACTATGATTACTTTTTCAAATATTTCCTTTCAAACTAGTAATGTTTAACATGCAATCATACTGTGGTTAAATTATGAAAGTGGTTATTAATATTGCTTAACTTTTACAAATAATTGTATTGCAATTCAACTACCAAAATAATTATTTTTGATAACAGTTTTCTTGTGATGTGAGTGACACATCATATGATACAAGTATACAATTCAGTGGCTTTTCGTATATTCATAGAACCGTGAACACACAATTTTAGAACATTTTCATCACCCTGAAAAAAAAAACTCTCTGCCCTTTTGCAGTGTGACGTAAGTCATTTATCCTAAAAGGATATAATCACAGTACTTCCTTATGATGCCCAGAACAGTTTGTCTACATTTGTTTTTGTGATGTGATTCCAGATGTGGTGAAAGGGAACTGGCTGCCCAAAGATTTCCCCAAAAGTTGCCATCAGAGATAGGAATAAAATCAGCCTTTTGAAGCCAGTGATAATGAAAATGTAGAGGGATGCAATGTGAGGCCTCATTTCAAGGACAGTTTCTTTAATTCCATTGACCTCAGACTAAGGAGTTGAGGGGATTTAAAAATCTGTCTAAAAATAAATGTTTCAAGTACACAGAGCATATTTTGGCAAGCATCTTGGTGTAGTCTAATGGAGGGTCAGGCAGAATGCTGAAAAAAAAAGTGGTAAGCACTCAGCAGCAGGATAAGTATCTCTGTACTGATCATAATTTCTACATATTTTTAGTGTTAGCTTCCTCTTAAAAGGACAATCTAGTGACTTTATTTGTAGGTCAGTGAAATCCTCGCCTACTGGTGTGAATAGCAAAGTGGTGAAAAAGGGCCCACTTGGCTCACAGATGGAATGGAAGGTCAGCTTGTGACCCAGGGTCTCCAGGGGCTTTAATTCACTTCCTCTAGGAACAGAGGAGACCAATTTCCTCCCTGGGAGGTC
This sequence comes from Fukomys damarensis, assembly GCF_012274545.1. Lineage (NCBI taxonomy): Eukaryota > Metazoa > Chordata > Mammalia > Rodentia > Bathyergidae > Fukomys > Fukomys damarensis. Next base: position 13,459,671 of record NW_022900919.1, on the reverse strand, counting down.
AGCAGCAGGAGGTGTAGGGTTGCCATGGAGTCTAGACTCTAAGGGAAATTTCAAATGTACTTGCCCTGCTGGTTCTGTTTAGCCAGAAGGCTACTCTTAGACATAGGCCTTAAAGGGGAAATAATAGCTGGAATGGTCTTGTGTCGATCCCCGCAGAGAAAGATAAACTTTGTCCCTTTTCTCTCTCCCTCTCCCGTGTTCCTCCTCCCTTCTCTCCTTTCCCTTCCCTTCCTTCCCTTCCCTTCCCTCCCTCCCTTCCTCTTCTTCCCTTCCCTAGCCACTCCCAACCCAGCCTTTTTCTTTCCAGAAGAGGGTGTTCCATCACTGAGCTACATCCCAGTCCTTTTACTTTTTCTTTGGAGCCAGATTCTCACTAAGTTGTCCAGGCTGGGCTCTAACTTGTGATCCCCTTCAGTGCTGGAATTATAGGCCTGTGGACCACACCAGGCAAAAGCATTTTCTTTGATGATGATGATGATGATGATGATGATGATGATGATGATGATGATGATGGTGTGGGGTCATTGCAGGTACTATTTCTTCCAGATACATTTGGTACTGGTGGTCAATCGAGTGAGACCTTTCCTGGGTGAATTCATTTTTCTGGATTATGAAACGCATGTCAAAACCAAGTGCCAAAATCAGCCATGGTATCACTCAGGTCCTCCGCCTATGGACAGAAGGCTGCTTATTTATTTTGGGCTCCTGGTGACATAAGGCCTGGTTTGCACTCCTGGTGACATAAACCTTGCTGACTTTTTGGCAGTAAATAACTTTAATGAGGGCTGTGAGGGGATCCTGAAGCTATAGGTACTTGCATAATGCACGCCAACTGGAGAGGCCAGCCATGGGTACTCACGCACATCTCGTAGAAGACCCAGCTGTTGCCTGCCTTATTCCCAAGTAGGTTGTTTGACTGGTAAAGATGAAACTTTCCTCTTCCTGAAAATGGGTTCTTTATGTGGACTTGAGCTCACAACTGAAACATTGAAAGCTTTGATAGAATCACCTTTCCCAGTCTCAAAGTAGAAAGGACGATTTTCAAAAGCACAATTTTTTAAAATAATTTTTTTTTCTGGAAAAACAGATCTTGTGAAAGTAAATTATTTCCGTTCAAGGCATCTAGAAATTTATATAGCAAGACAGAATTTTACCAATCTAAAAGGTTGAGATCTCTCTCTCTTTTTAAAATCAGGCTAGTGTTCATGGTTATTGGTCGCGCACAGGGTGAGCACCTTCAATTTCTGGAAAGAACTTGTGAAATTTCAAAAAGATTTTCTTATGGCTTATGTATGAGAACACCTAGCATTCAGGGGGCTCATTTGTATGTCTTGGTTCCAGCTCCAATTCTGATTTTCAAAATAAAACCAGAAGAAATATGTTAGCACCTAGTGTTGTCTTAATGATCAGGACTTTTCAGTTCTGTGAAATCTCTCCTTTATTTCAGGGGTCATCTCAGTCAAGGATGAGGCCTTTTGATGAATGAAGGCATCTTGACAGCAATGATACTGGCTGTGCTCATTTCAAAATGTCTTTGTGAAGAGTAAAGGAAAGCACTAGGCCACAGCCAGCATTTTCTTCTGTTCCCTATTACTCTTTATACCTGTTGAGTAAAAAGAACGGGAGGCTGTGGTTCTGGACAAAGCTCCTGTACTACACTAATTGTCGAAATGCATTCAGTGATGCTGAGTTCTCATCACCATGGTGAAATTAAGCTGTCTCTGTCTCTCTGACCTTCCCAGAAGTCAGGGTAAGAGGGCTGATAGCCAGATGTGCCACACAGGCCAGCTGTGCCATCATGGAATCCCCTCCCTCTGTGTTAAGCAGCACACACAAAAGGAAACCTGGTGGAACTTGATGTTAACAAATCAGTTGTTTTTCTACTGTTCTGTCTCCCTGTCCTAACCCACCAGGAAAGTAACTTTGAAAATGATCAATGTGTTATTTTTTGCTTTTTCTTTCTTTCTAGTTCCTTCAGTCTTTCTTTTCTTTTTTTCTTTTTTTTTTTTGGTCTGTTAAACCGATCTCTGCTCAGCTCGTTGGAACTCTTATTCTATTTTGTGGAATCAAATGTTAATCAGTTCTCTACAGTTGAGAATAAAACCAATTAAGATGGTTTAAGTTAAATTGCTGTAATTTTTTTCCTTTGACATATTGTTAAGGAATATATTTTTAAGTGTGTTCTGTTGCCTTGCTTTTCAGGAAATGATAATATTTTTGAAGAAAAACCACTTTTGATGTATTCTGAGGGGTCTTTGAGGGCTCAGCAAGCACATTTAGACTAATGGGCTCGGTACTGTATTTTTATCTATTTGATATCACAATAGGCAGGAAATGAGTGTGTTCCTTGATGTGCGCGGATAGAAACATTGCTTCCCAGAGATGCAAAAGCCGTGACTCTTGCTTCCCTGACATCTTCTCAGAGAGCTGTGATTTTCCAAACATGCACACTTGTGGCTGCTACCGCATGGCTGAGCACTTCTGAAGCACCCTTCTGAGAACCCTGGGGCTCTGCAGATCTCCCCAGGCGAAGGTGGCCAAAAGCATCTGTGTTTGTGCATCATGTACAGCTGATGTCTGGGACCTGCTGGTCAAGGTCATTAGCCAGATTCAGCAGGTTGGGCAAACTGGCAGAGACTGAGGTGATAATCACTTGTTTTTCATAGTTTGTGCTTCCCTTTAGCATATCTGAATAACTCCTCCATCCCAGCTGGTAGGAGGGAATAGCACGCCAGTCCAGAAATAGATCAGAAAATAGCTACACAATAAATTTTTTAAAAAGAAAGCAAAGTGATGAGTGAGTTGCACAAAAGGTATATGCATGTCTGGAGAGAGGAGATGTTGGAGGATTTAAGTGTGCGTGTGTGTGTGTGTGTGTGTGTGTGTGTGTGTCTTCTGGTCCTCGAATAACAACTATACAACAGATTGAAAAAACAGACTCTACTACTGCTGATGGGGTGTATTGAGTGCTGCAGCCCTGGGAGACTGTCTGGTGCTCCTCACTGAAACGGCACACCCCACCCTGGGTGAGTCTGCTCCCGTTACTGGTTGATGTCCTTCTCTGACTGTTTGATATAGCTGATTCCCTCACCTTACCTTTGCTTCTCAGCCAGATGAGAAGTGCTGGCCCTTCTGCATGGGAACCTTTGGCGTTGAGCCTGTTGCTTTCTGTCGTCATGGGCTGCACAGTGTAATTAGTGCCTAACTTCCTGACCCCAGGTAGAAAGGCACTCGCCCTTGATTAGATGTGTCTAATGATAATCAAGCCCTCTTTTTGACTTTAAACTCACAGGCCTGGCTTACAGAAATTATGTTTAATAAAGTAGGACCAAGAGCAAAAGAGCAGCGGTGTTGTAAGAAGTGAAAAAGTTTAGAAGGTAGGGATGGGCACCATATAGGGAAGTTAGGCATTTAGAGATGAAACCCTTTTATTTCTTGTTTATAGTTTGGAGGTTGGATCTGAAGGCATTGATGATGGGCAAAATAAACTGATTTTCACCATTTTGGATTAAAAATAGCGTCTTTATGAGGTCAATCTAACTCTTAGGATAGGTGCTTCAAATTACTGTACAGAAGGACAGTTATTGGTTGAATTTGGTACCTCCTACCCCAGAGATGTTTAGGTTCTAGCCTCCAATACACCGGAATGGGACTTTATTTGGATACAGAGCCTTTATAGAGGTAATCAAATTAAGATGAAGTCATCAATGTGGCCCTAATCCAGTATGACTGGTATCCTGATAACAAGGGGGAAATTTTGACTCTGACACACACACTCACACACACATGCACATACACTCATATGAAATCACTGAAGGAAGAGGAAGTGAAGAGACATTAGGAGAAGATGGTCATTTTGAAGCCAAGAACAGAGGCCTAGTACAGATCTTTCCCTCAAGGGCTCCTTAAGAGGAAAAAATTCAGACAATATCATAGTTTCAGACTTGGAGCCTCTAGAACTCTAAGAAAATAAATTTCTGTTGTTTAAGATGATCAGTTTGTGGTTATTTGTTTAGACAACCCTTGGACATTAATGCAAAGGCCCATAGAAGATACTGATTCTAGAACTTGTGAATATTGAATATTGAATATTTTCATCTAAATCATGGTTTTTGTAAAGGAGACAGATAAAAACAGTTTGAAAACACAGTTTTGTTTTTTTTTTGAATTTAGGGATTGAATTCAGGTCCTTGCATGTGTGAGGCAGGCAGCGAAAACACAGTATTTTGAAAGTAAAAGATATGATCTCTAGGTAAGATCAATGAGTTAAGACCAGCCCAAGCAAAACTACCTCCTTGAATAAAGAGAATAACTAAGGTAATAGCAATTCCTCCTCTACCTAGCCCCTCAGAATGGACATTCTGTGCCTTGTTCCATCATTACCAGTGGTTTGGCCTAGTCTGGCATTGTGTAAACAAGTTCACTCTCTTTCCTACTCATCACAGGAGTTTACTCTTTGCATAGACAATTGGAAAATAACAGTCGCTAAAGCATTTTAAAGAATACAGTCTGGGGTGTTGGACAACCTTTTTTTGGCTTGGAAATCAGGATTCACAAAGAAAACCACACAGCCTGGCTTTTATTCTTCAACAGACATCTGACAGTCTGTTCTGTTCCATGTGCTGGGGCCAATGCATGGTTGACTAAGAAAAAAAAAAATCACAGTTCACACCCACATGGCCCTTAGTTAGACCCATGCTGAGGAGCGAGCTCAGACCTGAGCCACACAGAGGAAAGGCTCACCTTCACGCAGACAGGAAAAGACAATGTTTTGGTCATTTGAATGGAAACAGGCTGGGGAGGAAGCAGGGGATGGGGGAAGTTTGGGGCTCTGGCAATACGAAGACCTCCAACCCAAGTCCATGAGTAAGCGATACTCTTCCGAGTCCTTACGCTGCCATTGTTAACTTTCTCCAGTTAGGAACTTGCCAAGGTTTCTTGTCAAAAGTGAGTTCCACAAGAAAGTGATGAGCTTTTAAAAGCAATGACTTTGTTATTTTTGTTAGTTCTTCTTTCAGCCTGAGCCCTAAAGGCTAGAGGAAAAGCAAATTTTTCTTCAGCGTATTTCACTTGAAAAGTAAAGTTCACTTATGTGTTTCTGGCTGAATTTTGCTTTCTCCCTTGATGAAAATTCATGTTTGAAAGTGTTTCTCCTCTCGGCAGCTATTTATATTGACATAAAGATCAACCTTTAAAAACATGTTGCAATATGTACACTTTCAGGCATGAAAAATGGAGTCTTGAAAAATCTTGTGCATACCAAGATCCATGAGATCTCAACTCTGTATTAACTCATGCTCCAAGAGAACCCAAAGGGACCAATCTCAGAGAGCCATGCAGGTGAACCGTGAGCACACCGGTCCTGCTCCAGCAGAGGGAGTTTCTAGCCTGGTGGGAGCTACGGGAAATCTTTAGAAGCCACAGAACTTCCAAAATACAGTCTTTGGGAACACTCAAAAAGCATGAAGTTAGAAAGAGTTGAATCCAGGCCCCTCTCCAGGCTCTTCATTTCCCCTGGACTATTGTACCCAAGGGTTGGCTTCCTTTAAGTCTTTCCTATGTCCTCTTCCTCTCCTGACTATGTATTTGCATCATACCAATCCCAAGGACTTGCTTGGCTTAGCCGTTTATGCTAAATAAATTCAGACTCCAATCATAATTTTATATCTAGGAATGAGAGAATCACAGACTGTCTCACTGGATGAAACCTCAGACAGATGATGAGCCATTTTTCAGTAGTAGAATAGATTTTCCTACCCATTTGATATATGAAAACGATCGGTAACAGCAATGGAAACCAGGGAATTGTTAAACTCTTGAAAGGAAACAGAGTTGGAGGTTGTACACATACATAGGTCTGTCCTTGTCCTCAAGACCCTTTCCAGTTAGCAGGGAGGAGGAGCATCTCAGTTATTACAATATAACACAGTATGGTAGAGTTTGCCCAAGATGCAAGAAAGACCTCTGTGGGCAAAGAGGAGCAATAAATGGGGAAAGATCCAGAAAAGAGCGGTGTTGAAGCTCTGTGGAGTAAACGGAAGTTGTTGGCCAGCTGAACAAAACATTTCAGGCAAGGAAGGGCAGAAACGAATGCTCCTGCTCACAGAGAATGGCGTATCTAGCAACAGGGAAGGGGAAGAGAGTGTGGCAGGGCATGTAGGGCGTTGCAGAGGCAGGCCAGGGTACAGGCATGAAAGGTGTGTTGAGGCAGAACAAGAAGGGCCTTTTGTGGAGCCTGGAGTTTTTCATGCAAGCAGTGACGAGCAGCATTAGGGATAACATAGGATTGGGTTTGTATTTTGGAGAACCCCTGATGGTACCAAGGTGGAGGTGGCTTGGAGAAGGTTGAACCTGGAGACAAGAACAGAGCTGGGAAAGTCCTGTTTGGCCCCAGAGATGCAGGTGTGAGCAGTGTGGCTTTTGGCAGCTCTGTGTCAATGTCAGGAGCATCCTGTCATCTCACCCTGCCGCCCTGAGAGCCCCTGGTAGATGCTCTTTGCTTATTTAACAATTGCCTGGACCAACTATTACCAGTCGGGTACCTACATCTGATGCTCGCTCTTCCCAGATTTTAAGGCCAGAGAAAATAAACCAGTTACCAGAACTGTCTGTGATAAGGAGATATAAGAGTGAACAGAATGCACAAAAATCCCTTCCCTTGAGGCGCTCACGTTCAACTAGGGGGAGAACCTCAGCATGTCCTGTACATCAGATGCCAGGTAGCCACCAAGGTGCTGGCCAAAAATAAACATGGGAAACGGAGCTTGCGATGTACAGGTGAGGTCTGGAAAAGCTTCACAGAGGTGAAGAGTTAAGAAATCTGACCTCTGAGGCCTTCACCTGAAGAGCAAAGGTGCTTAAAGGTGGTCAGTGTGGTCCCAGAGAGTGGTCCAGCTTGTAGTCTCTGCAGCCGGCAGCCTGGCTGACTGGAGAAAACCCGCCCCCCGGGCCGTGATGGAAAGAGTTCCCAGTAAACACTGCTCCTCAACTTAGTGCTGCTCTTGAATATTCAAAACATCTCAACACTTTCTTCTGTCCTTGACCGCCCCCAATTTATTTACAAAAAGAGGAACAAAGGTCAGCTCGGCCTGTAGCATCTGTTTTCCAGTGAGGTCCCTGCTTCTTGCTCAACTTGCCAGCTGGTTCGACTTATCAGGCTCAAGTAGGTCACCTGATTGGCCCAAGGACACACAGGGAACAAGCGCTTCAGCCAAAACATAAACCCAGCCTTATTATGGTTATATTTTTTAAGTCGCAAAGTTTCTGGGGGCTCCGCAGTGGCGGCAGATGGATTGCTAATCACATTCACTGAGAACTCACAGCAGGCATAGGCGTGATGGATTCCCTTGCGGAGAGGAAAAGTGGGGACACAGCCCCAGTTAAAAGGTCATTTTGCACATGGCTAGAAGGCCACCCTGCTTGGGGGCTGATGTTCCGGTGCAGTTGCCTTTTGGATGAGTATCATCTTCAAAGACCACAGCCCAAATTGTACCCTGGGCTGCTTGGATTCTCATTTCTTTTCCACGCCCCCACCCCAGCAATTTCAAATTCTTAGCAAATGACTGCATGGCTTGGGAGTTTCTGGGTAGAAACTTCAGGCAGCTGTGGGTGAAATCTTGGAGGTGACTGCAGTGAGGTTGCAGGTCATACAGGTTTAGAAAATTTACAGGGCACCTTTTTAGGCATTGCCCTTTGTGAGTCTCCTTTTTCTTTCCAGGAAGCTTCAGTTTACATCTTTCAAGCTAATACAGTCATCTTTAGTTCTTTGAACTCTTAATTTTCACATCTATTTAAACTGTAGGCCTATTTTCAAATGAAAATTAATGTGAAATAGGGCCGGGTCTTGAGAAAAGGACTGGGGAGACCAAAAGGACTGTGTGGGCCTCAGTCGGATTCTGGTCCTTATAAACCATACATAATGTGACTGACTACGGACTGAGTATTAGATGATACTAACAAGAGATCTCTGGGTTTTTGTTTTATTGGGGTTTTTTGTAACGTGTGATGGTGTTATTGTGAATATATAATGAGTTGTCCTTAATTTTTAGTGATACACACACATAAACAGAGCTATAAAAGTCATTCATAATTTCTTAGATTTGTTCTACCTTTAGCTGAAAAAGGTGAAAATATGCAAAAAATGTGAATAGATGTAGTTGAAGGGCACATACTTGACTGCTGTAATATTTGTCCTCTACTCTTCTTCTTTTATGTGTTTGAAGTTTTTCATAATAAAACAGAACGAAGACACATGTTAGTGGCTGAAGAGGGTTGGAAGGGTGCAGAGGAGAGACAGGAGAGCAGGACTGAAGGTCTTAAAGAGACAAGGAAAAGGATAAAGATGACCTGGGGAATAAGACTGAGTTCCAATGAAGTCAGGGAATGAAAAGGATATAGGTGGAGCCTTAGTCCTCTGATTCCTTCAGTGGAATTGGTCAAAATGAAAAATAAAGATGGATCACTTAGAATCCAAATCAGAATGAACTGGGAAACAGAGATTAAGTGACTATTCACCATGCAAGTCGCTATATATTCGTCATCTCCTTAAACCCTGCTGTCATCCCATGTCATCCCATGAGGTTCACAGCCTCACCTTCACATCCCAGTTTGGAAAGGTTCAGAGGGCATGATCTTCCCAGTCTCACTGGGGCATTGATTGCGCTCCATTGCATATTTGCAACTGCCAAGCCCCCCGGCCCCGGTTGATGTACACACGAACATTTCATTCTTTGGGAAAGAGACACTTTGTTGCAGGAACTTTCTGAGGATTGTTATAAGGAAGGTAAAGTTGGTGCATATATAATGAGAAACACTACCCACTACATACAAATACTCAAAAAGTTTATAGATTCTTGGTAGGAAGTGATGATAGTTATGATGTTTACATCTTAGAAGGTAAGTCTTAGGGTTTTCTCACTTGTCATCCAGAATCTTATGGAAGGCACATTTGTAAGTCTCCTATTTACCAATGATGAAATGAGAATAATAATACATCCTAGCACCTTGAGAAAATGAGATTCTGTGGATAAAACACATATAACTTCACAACAGGGCTTCAGCAGGTGGTAGTATATATAAAAAATATGTATATCACCCATTACCATCCAACTAGTTTCTCTCTTTGTTTTCCCTCTCTATCTATCTTTATCTTTTCTCTTTCAATCCCTACCACACATGGCATTTCAATATATGTGGGGTATAATGGAAAAAAATATTTGTTTAATATGTTAGGTGTGGATCCATCTTTTAGTAGCGTTCTAGCCATAGGCAGTTTATGTATGCTATTTGCTTGAGCACAGTTTATTCATTTGTAAGGCAAGAATAATAATATCTGTTCTGAGAAACTCCAAAGGTTAGTGTGATACTTACAAAACATCCACCGGGTAAAAGGGCTTTGACAATGGGGAAGGTGTCAGCTGACATGCTACACTGAATAGATCTTCAATAAATGAATAAAAATTCCAGTGACATGAAGTAATTTATAAGTATTATCTTTTAAAAATCACATTGCTCTTCTCTGGCTTATTTTCTTTCTTTCTTCTTTTTTTTGCCATGGAATTATTCCACCAAGATTTGCTCTCCTCTGAGGACCAAGAATCAGAAAATGCTGCAGATAGGTTGCATGTTGGGGGTCATACTTAAGTGGGAAATTGTGTTGATGCAACACCCCCCACCCCCAGTGCATTACCCAGTAAGGCATCGTAGAAATTAGGGAACAAAAGCTCAAATACTGAACTGAGCTGTTCAATCACAATGTTTAATACATTGCTTTAAAACACACAGTGAGAAGCAAGAGGAAAGAGATGAGAGTTAACAGGCACAGGGCAGGGTACAGCAGGTGTGAGAACCCACTTTCTGACTTCTGCAGGAGGTAGTGTTCATGGCCTCTCCTGTCCCTTGCTCTCCTTTTCCCTGCCTCTCCCTACCCTCTGGACTTCTCTGCTAGCATTAGGGAGAAGATGAATTAATAACAAGGCAACCAACAGTGGGGAGTCACTCACGGCAGATGCACAAGTTAGTTGTTGTGAGGACTGGAGACAAACATCCTGGTCATAGCCGTAGTTTGGTCACAGTGTAGCTCACTAGTTAGCCTGATGGCTTTTAGCTGTGTTTTTGAGGCAGAGGATAGTTATATCTAAAATGCCTGTTCCCAGTGAGGATCACCGTAAGTGCTGGTGAACTCTGAGTGCCTCGAGTACACATGACGTACTTTTGAGTATTTGGTGTTCCCGGAGCCTTCCATCCTTCCCATTTCTCTGCAGCCCAACGTACAGTATGTGCTCCACTTTATCTGTGTTTACAACAGGTCATGCTGCCTTTTTCCCTTTGTCCTCGTTGGTCTGTTCCCCTTACTTTCTGGAGTGAAGTTGCACAGCCTTAAACAATACAGCTAACATGCATTGCATCCTATCTTCCGACACCCTCCTGTGAAGCAAGGCGAGACTGAGGACTGCACAAGACTGTCTGAGCTCTTTCTCCTGGGAGTCCAGCACACTGTCCAAGATTCCCTAACTTTCCTCCTGTTCTTGGGGCAAGATGAGGAGGCTCAAGGGAAACAATGGAGACCAGGCTCAGTCATTCAAAACAGACAGACAAGCACCTAACACTACCCTGAATCCATGCAGACAATAGGAGTAGGAGTGCCTGTCGACCTTCCTCTTTGCGAGCAGCATGGTATCAGGAAAAGGGTAGACAGTGCTGGCTTGAAAGATCAGCTTTGCCATTCAGCTAAGAAACTTGACCTTGGGAGCATTCCTTCTTTTTCTAGCCTGTAAAATAAGGAGGAACAGGTTGTTATGAGAACTATGTGAGGAAAGGTGTGTAAAGTGCTACTCCTTGAGACTGGCTTGTTGTTGGGACTCAAAATTTGAGTTCTGCTGGTTTCCCATGTATCTCTTCTCATTCTTTTAGTCTAGGCTTTCAGTTGTCCCTGAGCCAATGGTGCCAAGAGACTTGTTGCAGTTTTGCCTGGTGGTGCTGGAGGTGGTGTTGGCTTTGGCGCCTTCCCTCACCAGTGAGAAGTTCTCACTTATGGCAGGATCGCTTCTGCCACTGACTCTGCCGCGAGACCTTCAGCTGGGTCTCTTTGGGAATGCTCTGTTCTCAGCCAAGAGTGCTTCAAAGAGAACACAAAAAATTGTGCTGGGGGCTGACAACCTCAGCTGCCAAGGGCAGAGCTGCACACGGCAGCCCTTCTTGTTCCTTTAGAAGAACTCTCGGTCCCCAGGGCAAAGTTTCCTGTAAGTGTGGGTGTTTAAGTGGCTTGTTTTGGTGTTGTTTTTGATACATGCAACTCCTTCCAGAGGAGAAGAAATAAAAAACCCCTTCCAGAGAGTCATCACAGAGGAATAAATAATATCATAACTGTATCCCGAAGGCCAGCAGTCTTTCTCCACACTCTCATCCTCCAACGCCCTTTTCCCAGTCTCCAGCTCCAAACTTGTAGAGGTTTCAACAAAGAGGCTCTAGGCAGGGAAATGTCCTACAGCTGGCTTGGCTCAGCATGGCCGTCCAAGCTAGGACAGGAGCCTTCCAAGGTAAACAGGCTGTGTTATCGCTCCACGCTTTCTTGGCACGAATGACCCGTTCCCAGCCCCAAAACATATTTTGTGTGGATAACGGACAACCAGTTCCTGAGTAAACATGAGAGGTTTGCAGGTGGTGTGTTCCTTTGTGTTCGCCAACCAGATGTTCCTCTGTGGGACTTGCCTTTTGGCCCTCTGGATGCCTGGGGCTGAACTGAGATGTCACTCTTCTCCCTTTCAATGAAATCAAGCAACGTTCTCATGGGAGATTTCCCAAAATGAGCTGTAGATTTCACTTGCAAATGATTAATGTATCTGTGGCAATTCCATCCCCCCTTCCCTTCCCTTTAATTTCCTGTCCTTCCTTTCCCTTCCTCCCTTCTTTCCTTTCCTCCTTCCTTTTTCTTTTTCTTTCTTTTTTGGGATAAAGATTAGGTCAGAAAGTACCAGTCAAAATAAAGATGGAAACCTTTAAAAAAGGAACCACTCTAGCCAAGCTGTAGAAGTCACCCCGGGGAGCTTTAGCGGTGAGCTTCATGCCATGCCCCATGCTTTGGGATGGTATGGGGCACAGCAGATATCACGTACATGCACTGCTCCAGACCAAGGCACATGGGGCAAGTGCCAGGACCATCTGCACTGCTCCTGGTCAAGCTGGCTGGTGTGCTGGGGACATCTGGGGAGGTCGGGACAGCACAGGTTCTCTCCTTTTGGCAGTGTGCTGTGAATCAGTGGGTCAGTTTGGAGGAACTGAGTGCACCAGGATATCTGGAAGATTGAGGGAGGCAGAGACAGGAAGGAGCTTGGATTTAGGAAATGTAGATTCACCAAAAACCACTCCAAAGTTCAATTTTATGTGTCAAAAATGAAGAAGGGCTTTACTTGGTTCTTGTCCAACAGGCCTTGGCCTAAGCCCTCAACTTGCTTGTCTGTAGCAGAGGGAAGATCACATGACCCCCCTTGGCCATAAAGCCTTAGAATTCCTGGAGCAGAAGGGACACCTCATTCTTCTACCCCTCTTTCCCAGCCCATGAGCAGCTTTGGGGGGGTCCATCTGCTCAGTCACGAATCTCAGTGTCATGCTGTCTTCCTGCGGTTTGTTCAGTACAGGGAGAGAGCAGTGATCAGGATCTTCCCCCAGCCGATGAGGAAGAAGCCCTAACAGTTCTAGAGATGAAGGCTGACTGGGCAAAGTGAGCAAAGCATGGTTGGCTGCATGGGAAATTCATCGTCACTCTGAAGTATTATGTGCTTTTCAAAGCACTGGAGTTCTAAGATTTTATGTGTCACCTTATTTGATCTTTAATAATACCTTATACTACCATTATTGGTTGTGGTTTATAAAACACTTTGGCTTATTCTTTTTGACTCTCAGGACAAAATCATGGAGAAGGTGGAATTAGGCTGCCCACAGTGGCGAATTACTGTGGTCTCACAGAGTTTATGTGATTTACCCAAAGTCATTTGCCAGTCAGTGGTGAAACAGAAATCGAGATGAGTCTTAACTCTAAATTTCATGTTTTGGTGCCTGGGAGTAGGTGGTGTTATATAGATGAGAACATTAAGCAGGGATTAGTCAATTTGTCCCCAAAAGTAGTTTGTGATAGAGTCTGTTTTTAAAAAATTTCTTTTTGTTAGTACGTGTTTGCTGTACATAATGATTACATTTACTATAGGAAGTTGGTATATATACATAACATAGCTTAATTCTTTTTACATCCTCTTATACTCTCCTCTCTTCTCCCTCCTTCCTTCTTATGGTCCTCTACTAGTGACAGAATCTGAGAAACAATACACATTTCCTGATGCTTAGTCTGGTGTTCTTTCTGGATCTCTAGTAAGCTGAAATTTAATTTACAAAGCTCAGGAAGATTTTGTGATCATACGAAAACAGATCCCATATAAAAATCCTATCTTAAAGATGATCATAGATGTGTGGTACTTATATCATTATACCTCATAAAATTAGTGGTTTTAAAGAAACCTCTACTACTACTTATCCATTCTATTTATAAAATCCATTTTCCAACTATCCTTTTAATGCTACTAGAGTAGTTGTGTGTGTGTGGAATGTGGCTAACTTGCAAAAGTTGTAATTTCATATTCGAGACACGACAGATAATTATACACAGGGGCTGCCCTTGAATTTTCCATCTAGCGACAAAAGTGACGGAGTTGGTCACAGACTGGTGATTTCCTTGGGATGGAAGGTATTTGTTTTCCTTTCCAATTAGAGTTTTAGGGACAAGGTTCAAGGGTTGCTCTGGATTAATGGGAAAAAGGTGACAGTGGCCCTAGCTCTGGCACTCACAGAGGACTTAGCTTGCTTCCTGTCAGAGAGCATAGGCAGGAAGTACATCTCTGGGAGATGTGGGCACCCTACCTGGCAGCAGCAATAGCAGTTAGACTGGCTTGGCCTGCGTGGAAGTGGCCTTGCCCAGCGGAATACCAGAGGGCACCTTTTGTTTCTGAAGAGCAGATTCTGCTTCTCAGACCATGGGGATTCTGGGCTGCCTGATGATTCACTGTATTATTTATCCTCCCAACTGGACTGCAAACCCTTTATACCTATTTTCACTTTGGTTATACTTCGAGAGTCTAACATAGCACCTGGCATTGGACAGCCATAGATGTGAAAGTGTTGAATAAATGTATGGAGAGTGAGAAATGAAACTTTGACATGGCAGTATAGGGAGGCACCCTGTGTCCCCGTAGTCTAAAGCTTTGATGTCCACTTGGGACTGCAGGGCTTTGTTCTCTAAGAAAAGCGAAATGGCCATTTGCTGTTGACCAACTTGTTCTGGGGCCGTTTACCTACATTTTCTGGACCTGGCTTGATAAAATAGGGGTGGAGGTTTCTGTGAGTCCTGCTGTTAAGTGAATTCAGTTGAAACTCCTCAGCAGAGCAGCTGAGATCTTCCCGTCAGAGCCTTACTTTGTGCTGTGATGTCAGATGTGTTCCCAGAGCTTGGGGGACACAGTGTCCGCCCCTCACACCTGCCTGGCCCTTCGAGCAGCCTGTTTGGCAGCAGCGCCTGTCAGTTGGGAAGACCTGTCTTCTCCTTTCTTTGGCTTGGAAATTCTAACACATATTTGGTGGCTTAGAGCCGAGGTCAAAGAAAACCTTAAAAAAAATCTCCTCCCCTTCTCCCTGCTGATGCCTTTCCTAGCATTTTGTTGTTTGTGTAATTATTACTGTATTGATCACATTTGATTGGATTTACTGGAAATGCTTGACCCATGTTTTCATCTTTTTATTTTATGAAGAAAGAAAACATCTTAGTAACTAAATAATAAGTGAATACCTGTGTATCATCATCGTCAAAGTAGTTACTGAGTTAAAGATATAAACCAAAAAGATCCTCACAAAAATCACACAGATAATAACACAAACATTCTTTTCAACAAACAAAAATAAGCTTTTCATGTAAATGAAACAAATTAGCGTGTATATTGAAATATTTTTAAAATAATAGAATATGTAACTTGGGGAAATATTTGAACTTCTCCCTACTTCATGTTCATTTGTCTTCTATTTCGCTCTTTATTTGTGTATATGACCTGTGCTTTTTAAGCTCAGGGTTTATATTTGATTCATTTTGGGTATCCCCAAACCTAGAAAAATATCTAGTACAGATTACATGCTTAGATCTTTATTGGAAAAACAACCTACAGACTCAGTGAAGGAGAGAGAAAGAGAAAAAGGATGACTATCACTCATTTTTAATTTTTGAAACAAAAGTGAGATGTCTGATCCACAATTCTAGATCTGCAGACACTCCTAGCATGATCTACCAGGGGGAATCTCAGATTCCCAACCCAGCCCTTGGCACAGATCGGTGTTGTAACGCTGTGTCACAGAGAGAGAGGGATGCATGGAGACAGCCTGAGATTCTCCTGCAAAGATGTGGGTTGAACTTGGACTCTGACTATTGATTAACTGAGCGTATGTTTAGCCATCTTTATCATACATCTTTTCCTATGCACTCCTCCTCTTTATGCCGGACTTACCCCAAGCACTGGGGCTCCTAATGCACGGAAGATATGACAACTGATACAGCGAAGTTTCTAAGCTTTGTGAAATATGGTACCACTAAAGGCCCACTGCTTATTTTTAAACCTGACCTTCCTTCCTTGGTTTCTGGCATCCGAGATCATTAAAAATAGATAGCGTTTTAGACATTTTAAACACCTATCTTACTTTATTTCCACCATTAGTTTTGCTTTTTCTTCCTGTGGTTCTCTGAAGTCGAAGAGAGAAATCTCAAGGTCACTTTTCTTATCAGACAGTCTCTGCCTGGGTCCTCATTCTTATTTGTATGATTTTTACAGTGTGCACCTTTTCATAAAGATGGCTTGCAAAACAGAGCCTTCTGTGCTCAAGCTTGAGACCCCAGGATTAATCTAGCCACTCAGAAGTCATTTGGCTTTAATTTGTGGGGAAAATATTCCGCTAGATAATCTAACTGATAATGAGCCTGGGATTCAAGGGTCTCTCCCTCAGACACGTTAGCATTTCACCATTAACGGGGCAGCAGAACCCCAGCCTCTGGTCCTAATATTCTCTCCCTTTTGTGATGCATCTGGGACCAGACTGAAAATCCTTCCTCATCCCAGTACCAACACAGCTCATGTCACATCCTGTTTCTTATTTCCTCGCACTCTGATTTCTTGCTCTCAGCATTTGCACTCATATCTGTCTTCCTTTCTGAGTGACAAGTTTCTTTGAGGCTGGGACTTCCTTTTCTCGTCTTTTCCTCTTGTGTGGCCCTCAGCCTATCAGAATTTGCAATACTAGCTTTTTGAATTAGTAGATTTTCCAAAAAGAATAGCAGATCCCAAAATAGTATGAAAGACGGAATTGTTAGAGCCACTGACATTTTTATTCTGCACACCCACGGCTACAGGGCTTCCATTTTCTTCTGGCCCGAGTGCTAGAAGTACTCTTGTCAAAATAATGAAAATGTTGCCTGGCTGTGGCATTGATCGAATCTCAAGGAGTGAAGAAACAAGCTTTGGAAGGCCTGGCTCTGCTTTCAAAGGCACCAGACGTGAGACTGCTGTGCAAAGTCCCTTGTGAAAGGCTGGCCCAAGTGTTTGACAAGCTGCAAATGCACACACTTTCAGTTTCTCTCGGTAACAGTGTCTGAAATCAATATTCCCAGTGTGGAGACGGCGGAGGTTCAGAGGCTCACGGTGTCACCTCTGACATTTCAGGAACATCATAGCTGTCCCTGAGGGCAGTCTGGCCTCATTCAATCCCTGGGTCATGCTAGGCCAGGCGGACTCTAGGCTGTTCTCTTGAGAAGCTCTGGAGTAGTTTTTGATCTGTGCAAACCGGTGGGGGGAAAAGTGACCTGACACCTTATAGCTTCTGCTTTGTTCAAACAGGGCCCATTTTAAGTCAGTGAATTGATCTGTAGGGCTGATGTCATAAAGAGAGTGATTCATTTTGCTTCTGGGTGAGAAAACCAGAGCAAAACAAGGCTGTTCTCATTGCAATCCTAGGGCCAAGCCATGCAAGAAGTGGGTGGCTGGCTTTGGGAGTGGGCAGGGATGCCACTGAGCTCCTGGCACACATTCTTTGTGTAGAAAGTGCAAGATGTCCAGTGCAGCACCTACCAGACTATTTATACTCAGGATGCTCCTGAGTATTTGTGCCCTTCTCCAAGTGCTGTGACATACAAGTCTTCATTGGAATAAATATCTTGTTGTTCTGTTTTAAACCAGACATGGGTAAGTCCCACAGATACTTGTGGCGTATGGAGCTAGTTGAGGCACTGCTCTCTGAGCCCTGGTGAGGAACCCCTTTCTGCCTGATGGCTTTCTTCAAGCTTTTCCCAGGTTGCTCTACTTGTTTAAATGTTATAATGCCAGTGCCATCCCTCTTTCAGATGACGCTAACAGTGCATCCAAATTGTTCTTTCTGTTCTCTTATTCTTCTGTCCTCAAGGAAGTCTTCTGCTTTCTTTCACAGTGCCCGTTCTAACTTGGGTTTGTTCTCCTTCTTGGAATTATGCTCACTAATATTCACAGGATATTTCCAGAAATGACTCAGTGGGTTCACTGCATCTCTGCTTTAGCTTGTGTACCAGTGTCTGGCCTCTCCTCATAGATTTCTTTTCTGGGAAAGCAGGTTTGTTTGTCCCTGACTGTCTCAGACCTCACTGCACTTGTGTGGCAAGTTTTTTTCCCCCCGCAGGACTCCTTCATTTTTGTAGCTTTTCATGCTTCCATGGCATGAATTATTCTGCCATGCTCTGATCTCTTATAATGTTGCACATACTTTTTTACTAATTTTTATCATTTTATTGCTACTATTTGCATAGAATTGCCCATGACAAGTTATGAAGGTAGGAATTCTATAGTAATTTGTATTTGAGGGTCTGTACCCGTCGTCTTGTCATGGGGCCTGCAACTTCTCTAGAGTTTGTTTTGTTAAAAGTTTGGGTTGAATCTTGAAATTTGAGAGATTTGTCTCTTGGACTCGACCATCTTTGAATGTGACATACTGGTATGTATTGGTATTGCTCTTTTGGGTTTGGCTATAGAAAAGATAACACCTTAAAATCAAATTCCATTGGATTCTGATACTGAAAGTCTTAAGAGAGTCACGTTTTCTTGATAGAGAGTAGTGCTTCTTAGGTTTTCTACTGCCAAAAATTTGGAGCCCTGTTGCCTGCAAAATTCTGTACATAAGAATAAAGTGTTCGGATACTTCCCGAAGTTTATCTAAGAGGTAGACCTTTTTAGATCTTCCCTAGGAAAACAAGTCTGTCGTGGTTCTTCTGCTTCATAACTTATCTATTGGAATGATATGCTTATCCATGGTGAGGCCAGTTTTCGTGACCTGCATTTTCACTGTCTGAGTTCAGCCTGAGGTGAATCTGCTAAACATTGAAATGGGCATGATCATTAAGTGGTCATAGGCTTTCATAGCACTGATGTATTTGTCCATTGTTACCGTACCACAATATCCAAGGCTGGGTACCTTATAAGATGAGGCTTATTCTTCAGCTCATGGATTTAGAAGCTGATATTCCAAAAGTATGGCACTGGCGGTGGTGAGGGTCCCTTGGCTGTGTCACCTTGTGGTGGATGCCATCATGACAGAAGCAGGTGCAAGAGCGAGGCATCACATAGCTGGACAGGAAGCTAGAGATTGGGAGGGGCCAGCCGTACTGCTTTATATCAGCCCTGTCCTGGAAGATGACTGGAGACTTGTGAGAAGTACTAAAGGACAGCACCCAATGATTTTCTACCTTTCACTAAGTCCTGCCCCTCCCAACATTGCTGTACTGCGGACAAAGCTTCCATCTCATGAGCCCTTGGGGATGCACATAAACTATATGAAAACCATAGCAACTAGTCTAAGTCATTGCTTTGGCACTGATTGGGATGCAAGAGAAATCCCCAGCCTCTTCACACCCATTACCCACCTCTACCGAGGCATAGTTCCTGATGGGTGAGAGCACAGACTGGAGTCAGAGTGTCTGGGTTCTAATCCTGGCTCCCTACCGGGTACGAGCTTGAGCAAGTTCCTTACTATCTTTCAGCTGCAGTGTCCTCATCTGGAACACTGGAATAATAAAAACTGCCAGAAGGGATAAGATCCTGATATGACACATCATAAAACATCAAAAGGCCTATGTGCAATACTTGGCTTACTGCCTGCTGTGGCTTCAAAAACAGTGAAAAGCCATTAAGCAGTATTATTTTTATTTGATGTTCTTTGTATTAAGGGTTGCTTCTTCTAGACCTAGTTAGAATGTGTTTTTCATATGTTTGATGGCTGCCAGTGCTTGGTGGAAGGGAACCTGTGATATTTCATGATTAAAATTGCCATTCAGTGACTTATGCTCTTTCAAATAATACCACTGAGACCTAGGCCAATAGATTATTTTTTGTTGGTTTTTTTATGGATGCTTTTTATATTTTACAAATGTTTTACATAAGTCTACACTGATTCTCTACTGTAATGTTTGGTACTTTTTTGTTGCTCTGAAATGAAAAGCAAGCAAGCAAGCAAGCAGTCCTTTTGATTCCCGCATTCAATTCTTTGGGTTCTGCTTTTCTATTTTTGTTTCATAAATCTTATATGTACTCTTTGCCATGAGACTAGGATATTAATACATAAAATATAAAATTTCCATTCTTTACAAAGGTATAGATCCTACAAGCTAAGTAATTTCAGAAGATAAAATATTAGGAAGCCAACCACCGATATACAGTTCAACACTTGTTAAATTTTCCGAAGGCTATTCTGTATGAAGCTGTAACTACATATACTAATATATACTAATATATATATATATATATATATATATATATATATATACATACATACACACACACACACATTCACACACACATATGTGGTTAGAGTCTTCATTCTGTAAATTGTCTTTACTCTTCTGATTGTTCCATAGGCAACAGGAGATGAAAGTGAATTATAATCTTAGCTCTCAGAAGATGCCAGAGAAACTGAATGAAAAAATATATTCAAGCTGATCATCCGGTTATTGGTACCATATGCCAACTAATGTCTTTCATTACAACTTTGCCTTTAATTTGTGTAAATCCATAAAACAAGCTTTATGATATCTTTTTTGAAGTGAAGAAATTAAGGTCTGAAAAAATTATACAATATTTTTTTCTGTTTAATTAGTATTAATTTGGACTTTTGTCCAATTTCCACTGATTTCTGCTGAAAAGGACTTAGGAAGGCTGAGCCCCAGGATGGCACATGGAGGCTCTCATTTGCACATTCGTGATTCTTGCAGCCTGCTTTTTCAGGAAAAAACATTCCTTTGAATTTTTCTGTATATTTAAAACAGAAATCATCATGGTATTTGCTTCTGACTTGGCTGCGATGCAAGCAGCAACATGTATTTCAGAAACATCAAGGCAACAGAGGGCTGCTGGCAGGGCAAGTTGCCTGACTTCTCACCCAAAATAAACCTCCATGGAGGGTCTGGCAGAGTCTGCTCCATCTCCTTCAGTGGGGTCTAAGATTCTCTCTCTACCATCATGTGAACACCATCTTTTGTTCTCTATGGCTTTGGCATTATTCTGCATTTTGTCATTATCACAGCATTTGATTGGTGGCTTTCCTTAATGGAGTTACAGGCATTTTCATCTGTGGGTTAGATCAGCGATTCTCAGAGGTCCATTTTTCCCCACCCCCAACACCACTTGACATTTGAAAATGGGCAGAGACATCTTTGGTTATCACAGGGGACTACTGGAGGCATCTACTGGAGGCCAGGGATGCTGCTAAACACCTGCAATGCATAGGACAGAGAACTATCCAATCCAAAATGTCAGGAGAGCTAAGCTTGGGTTAGGTTAAATTGTTCTAAAATCTTTTCTATATTTTGAAGCAGAACATGTTTTAGGGTATTTCTCCCTTTCAGAATAAGCAGAGTTAATGGGATACTGAATTTTGTGGCTTTGTCTCAGCTCCTAAGTCTGATGTGATTAACGCCTCAGATCCTTTCCCGGCTGTCAGTTATTGACTTTTTCTCTGGTACCAAAGCCCCTGTTGCTGGGGATGCTCATGAAGCAGAGCTCAAACCATCTCCCACCTCCCTGAAATGCACCTTTAATTAGATGAGAGAAAGCCATCCAATAAAATTAATTTAACACCAGGCTAATGAAGGGATTAAAGAGACAGGAATAGATGATCTTGCTTATAAGACTCAGAAATATGATTTGAATATATTTTGAATAAATTATTCATGTGATGGACAGATTCCTTTCAAGTCATTTAAAAATAAGATAGTTACATTCTTGAAACTGAGTTCCCCTGCTCCCCCAAACATTCTGTTTCTTCTAGCATTCCAATTGCAGTATTCAGTACCTTAAGTGAAACGCAGATGTTTTTCATCTGTGTGGTTGTTTTGTGTCAAAGTTCAATCTGACTTCCCAAACCTTGCCCACATTCTTGCATTAATTAACAAATTAATTTTTCAAATCATGTTTTTTTTTTTTTTTTTTTTTTTTTTTTTTTTTTTTTTAGTGCCCAATATATTTTAGCACTCTGCTAGTTCTTGAGCAATGGAAATGTGGACAGAACAAGGTTCTTGCACTTGAGAAATGGATGAAATGTAGTGGGAGAAAATGATTTTTAAGCAAATATTTACAGTTAATAGAACCAGTGCTATGTAAGGAGAAATGCCAAGTGTCCCATGAACACACACGAAGAGCAAATCCTGTTTAGAGAACTGAGAAAAAATTCATGCAGAAGGTCATAAATGGGCTTGGTGTGGAAGGATGAGTAAGATTTTGACAGGCAGATAAATGGTAGAGGTAAAAGGGGTTAGAAAGCACAAGTTGATATGCAGTGGCAGGAATATAATGCGCAAAGGGGTGAATGGCAGAAGATGAAGAAGAATGTCATTCTCCAAAATATGGTGAGCTTTTTTCTGGGAGAAAAAAAAAACCCTCAAAAAACCTTTATTTTCCTGGCAGCAATGCCAGGCACATAGCATCTCATTAACAGCAGCAGCAACTCAATACCAGAAAGAGACTGTAGATTTCATGTTCTAAGTTTATAAATAGAAATAATACTAGAGCTGGGAATCTTGGATGAGTGTGGATGAGAACAGAATGAGTGTTTTTGGTCAAAAGAAAACAGTCTTCTGGTTAAGATGTGATAAGAACCATGGCAGGAAGAAAGAAGAGCAGGGATTCTGAAGATGCATGCTAGGAAAATCTAATAGAGCCCAGAAAAACAAATCCAATGAAGCCTGGTGTGAGGGATGATAGAGGAGACAATTTCTGGAAAATGCTCATCAGGTGGTGCAAATTCGCAGTTGCCTTATTCAGTGTTTCCAGAATGTGCCTAAAACAACATGTTGGAAGGTCCTGAGTTGGATCCCAAGTACCAAAGAACAAAACAAAGCAAACAAACAAACAAACAAACAAACCCAATATGTTGGTCGGCTTTCCCATTGCTGGAACAATATATGTGACAACTAAAGGAGGGGAGGTTTATTTTGGTCCTTGGTTTCAGACATTTCAGACTCTTGTTGGCTGGCTCCAAGGCAGAAGCATCATGGAAGAAGGGCATAGTGGAAGAAAGCTGCTCACCTCATGGCAGACAGGAAGCAGAGACGGGAAGAGTCAGAGAAGAAGGAGCCAAGGACAAGATAGAGTCCCGAAGGCCACATCCTTTTGACCCACTCTGACATATCCAGAACTGTACTTTTTCAAACTCTTGGGCATCTCTCAGGCCATTGAGGTTGACAATCAAGTTTCAGAATGGCATGTTGGAGATAGCGCCTTTAAAAGCTGCAGGTAAGCAGTGCTGCAGTTAAGAGATGCCAGTCTGAAGAGAGGTTTTCTCCTGTGTTCATCTCCAGGTATTTTGGTTACTGCCATATGACCCTTCTTGCTTGGCATCTCTTGTGGCCTCGCAGTATTAGTGTTGGCCTTATTCCGTCTCTCTATCTTTCTGGCCCACCACTCCCAATTTGAACTGCCAATTCAAACCATTGCTCGTCTCTAGAATCTGAGGTCAATCTATCTCCTTGCTCTTTTGGCCCTCACCAAACTCATCGCTGGAGCACTCTACACATATGAAGGGGTGAGCAGATCTTTCATCATTTTTATGATGAAGCTGGTAGATCTTTTACATTGCAATTAACAGAGAGATGTGTATTTGACACAAAAACCCCCCAAATACCCCTTTCTTAATAAGATTTATATGGGTGTACTAATATGTATTCTTACCAAATTAAGCTTTGAGAAGCATTCTCAGAGGACATTTTTGAAATGTAAAATCAAATTTATCATGAACAGCAGAGAGACAACCAAACAACAAAACCTGCCAACAGCAAATTTGCTGAGAGATTTGCATTTCTCATGAAACGTGCATGGCAGCGATCCTTACTGTCTCCATGTTTTCATAGCTGATGATCTTTTCTTAGCATATACCCTAAAATGAATGTACCCAGTGAATTCCTGAAATGCAGGGTGGTTCTGGTTTTATTTGCTGAGCGGCTCCTTCTTAGGCATCAGTTAACATAGTGATGCCTCTGAGGCCGACTCTGCTGATGAAGATGATGGAATTTCATGTGGGTGCTGTAGATGAAAAGAACTATCTAGGCAGGACCAGTGATTAGTGAGATCAGGGCTTGACCTACCAGTCTGTTATACTCTTGATGCACTCTAATTTCTCTGTGTTTTGGCTTATAAAATTACCTTCCCAGGGTAGCTGTGTGGATAAGATGAGGGAAGGTATTAAAAGTAGAATGGTAAGGTCTTCATCATGAGCTAAAAGTCTGGCTCAAGGCTTAGCTCATGTTCAGTGGGCACTAAACCAAATAACTGTCCTTATCTGTCATTAATACTTAAAGTATTTACCTTAGATCATTTAGCATAATGAGATCATGAAGATAAATAAATAAATAAATGAATGAATGCATAAATAAAGCTTTATGGTGGA
>NW_022900919.1:13407440-13435679 GCF_012274545.1 Fukomys damarensis | reverse complement strand
ATATTCTAATTTTAATCCTTTTGTAAATGGAAGCTGGGCAGCCATAGAAGCTGTCACTTAATGTACTGTTATTACTATTCTTGTATATTAAATACTGCTTAGCTTCTTTGTAAAATGAAGTGATAGTTAAACATTACCAAGAGTGGCCTAGACTGCTCATAGGAAACTCTAGCAACAGCAAACTGAATATTAGAATTAGGAACAAGCGACCCAGTCATGTGTTGTCCCTACCTTAGTGGCTAATGCCATTGGCTGTCTGCATAGACTCCTCCTCCATGGAAGATAAGCCAGGGCCCATGGAGCTAAGAATGACAGAGGCTGAGTAGGGGCTGAATCTGAACCTGCCTTCCCATCCATCGACATGTCAATGCAGATCGTTTCCTTCAGGGAGCAGGCTTCCAGCCTTCCAGCATATTTCTCAGCGTCTATAAACTGCATTCATTTCTGGTCCTAGCAAGAAGCACCAAACATTAGAAAAACAACAGATTTAAAACTAAACCACACTATCAGTTCCTGTGATCCTGGACACTTATTTAATGTCTCAGGCTTTGTGCTAATTCATCTGTAAATCAAGCCTCTACTTTCTCCTTGCAGAGTGTTAGTAAAAGAGCAAATATAAAAGAACTTGGCTTTGTGTAGAGACTGGCTAACAGCAGACAGAGAGTGTCCACCTCTCTTCCACATACAGCCTGGCCCAACTCTGCCTGGTAGACTTGGACTGAATGAGTTGTTATTAACTCTGATCCTCTACTCTGCCTGGCTTCCCTGACTTCTTTCCAAGTTACTGTAAGGGTTACCTAAGATGCCCTACATGTGTGTAAAGGATGCAGGTTAAGATCGCATGAAGTGAGTTTAGTGCAGGGTGGGGAATTGAAGATATCTAACATGATCGTGAGGCATGCAGAGTGGTCATTAACGTGGAGGCAGTGGTTCACTTGGAAAATATCGGCATAATTACTCTGGTGACTGCATCCAGGAAAATGAAAATACCTTAGTGTAAGAACAATTCTGGAATGATTGTTCATAGGTTCATAGTTGATGGGTATGTGTGAGAGGGATTGGATGGAATAAAGACCTCTGAATTTATTTTCCTAAGTACATCCATGGGAGTAAATGTGGCACTGTATTCTGAGATGACTCAGGGACATTTTATATTCTGGGTTGGCTCTAACTTGACATATTATGTCTTAGTCACTTTCCCATTTCTGGGATACAATATCCAACACCCACAACTTAAAGGAAGAGAGGTTTATTTTGGATCATGGTATTAGTCCATGCTCCTGACTCCAAAGCAGAAACAAGGTGACAGAGGAGTGTGGTGGAAGAAAAGGTGCCCGCTCTATGGCAGCCAGGAAGTGCAGAGAGAAGAGAGAGGGTCCCGGAATGAGAATGCATCTTTCCACACCAGGTCCCTGTAACTTAACTTCAACCAGGCCCTGCTTCCTAACAGCAATTCAGCTGTAGTGCCACTGTCATCCAATCATTTTCCCGACACGTGAAATCCATAGGACATCTTAGATCTGAGCCATCACATGTGACATCATGAAGGTTGATTAGACTGTGTCTTATGAAGGAAAAGACTGAGCGGAATGGGATGTGGAGCTGACCCGTCTGCAAGGAGGGATGGGTGAGCCCAAGACCAAATCAGGTGCGGTAAGGATAGACTATCTTTCTTTAACCTCAGCGTACTTGTAGAGGAGCAATCGCATTTATTCAGATTTGCAACAGCCTCAGGCTCACACAATGCCCAGAACCTATTAGGCCCCAATTAATGTTTGTCAAAGGATGTATTATAATCAATAGCTTGTTGCCAGTCTTATGGCTCAGGACAGAAGGTGGTTGGACCATCTTAAATGTAGTGGTTGTCAGTGTCACATAGAATAAAGACTATCCAGAGCATTTTTGCTTTGAACAAAGTCAAGGAGAAGAAATATAAACTCCAGTCCTCTGTCGTCATGTAAGGTACTATGCATTTATTACATGCATAACTCAAAAGTAGGTGAGGGGATTTTCACTGAAATTCAAGAGTGATCATTCATGTATTTCTTGACAGAGGGCTCAGTTCTGTGAAATAAAATCCCAACATCTGATTCTTTGCTGCTGGTAGATGTGATTTAAAGAATTTAGAGAGTTTGATATCTCACTGAGTGTATAACCCAAAATCTTTAAAAGGAAAGACTTACTCATAGAATCTGAGTTCCATTATTTATGGTTTATCTTAGTGCTTGGGAAGTAGTAGATTCCCAGGAAATGTTAATTGAATTTAAAACCATTTAATAATATCTCTGTAGCACTTGGTCTGTGCTTGAGCATTGTGCCAGGTGCAAATATAGTGGCTTTAAAAGGGGGTTTTGAATCTAGTGGAGGAGAGAGGCAAATGTACAGATGGTCACGTGGCCTTGTATATATCACCACTGGACAATCAGCAGGGCAATGTTATGAGAGCTGCTGTCACCCTCCATGCTAGAGACCATCACGAGGTCGTCTTCACCTGATGCTACCTGCACATGTGTTTCATTTGTTCTTCCCAGTGTAGGCCCACACAGAATTTAAGCATTTAAAAAAATATGCAATTAGCATTTTCAAGTAAGTTTAGTTCTCCTGTTGGAATTTGAATTATTGGAATATTTGGAAAATTAAAAAATCTCTGGAAAACCTGGGCTCCAATTTCTGTGTGGCAGCAATTTTGGGACAGAGAGAGGGTGGCTCCAATCACACACCTTGCTCTCTTCCCAGTGCAGGGTCTGATGTTAGTGACTATTAATAATCATGCTTGTAGTATTGTTTCCATGCGTGGAATTAAGGGAATTAAAGTATTTCCGATATGCATGTGCATCTGGAATAATAGATGGTATGTTGGGATGGTACCATGTTTTGAGCAAGGAAGGGATGGAACAAATCTCTTTATAGACATCGAACACATTCCTATGTGTTGAAGGGTAAATCAGTTGTGTCTGTGCAAAATGACACAATTTAAGACTTTCTTTTGAAATGGAATAAGTATATTAAGAAACTATGAGCCAAGGTGAAAACAACATTACTGGAATTTCAACAGGTTTATTCATTCAAATTTCACCTGAATGGGAATAAATTATTATGCTGTTAAATTAAGTGGGGTAACAACATTTTCTGGGTTTTATACCTTTGTAGAGATCGCAAATGTATAAAAGAGTATTTCTATGCACAGCAGGAATGACGTGTCCTGAACAGACACACACATGAACAATTAAAAGCATGGCTTCCTAGTGTATTTGAATGTTTGGGAACTGGATCCCACTTCATGAGCAGGGATTCATACTTAGAGCTTAATGATCTATAATTGCTGTCTTAGAACTGTGAAAAATTTTATCTTTGAATTTGTGTTTCATAAGTGCTGTATGATGACATAATAGCAGGATGGACCAGGTTTGGAATTTCAACTCAGGAACAGTGCCGTTTTCAATATCTCCCTGCCTTTATCTCATCCACCACACTCCTGACCCCAGGCTTTGCCTAGCTGCTGCCACTCTCTGCCTTTAGCAGGATCCCTGGCATGGGTGTGAGGAGGGTCAGGGATACACACTCACACACACACACACACACACACACACATCTTGAGGCACTTCAGAGCAGGGCATGGTGGTGCCCTTGGAAATGGCTTAGCAAGGATGAGACTCTCATCTACTTCCAGCTTGAATACTTACCATGTCCTGGCATAGAGACTGCAATCTCCTTGGGACTTGGTTGTCTGCCATGAGTTGGGGTGATAGGTTTAGGGTAAGAGAAGATGCCTCCCTTGACTTCCTCCTCTTCAGTTGGGACGTGGGATGCTGGTCTAGCAGGGAGGGGGGGGATCCTTGCAGTCGGTGAACCACATGCTGGTAGGCACACAGGCATGCTTATGGGCCTGCATGATATTTACCTTTCAACCTGTTGGTTAGGAAGAGATTCCCATGCCAGAGTCATGGGGATAATGTGACATAGGACACTAGATACGAGAGCGGTGAACTTAGCAATAGTTTATCAGTAACATATACTTGCAAATCTAAGGAGGAGGAAATCGGATGACATGCAGGGCCACATAAAAGTTGCACTTGGGACCAGAGTGAGCAAGCTGTACCTATGCCAGACAGGCTTTGTGCCAACGAGAAGATGAGGCTATCCTGGCTTCTGCAGTAGGATGTGAGTGGCTTGTGTGACTATGTCTGTCACCTGGCAGGCAGTGGACCCTAAGACTCAGACACAGCACTGTGATGTATCACCACGATAAATGAGATTATTTGGCTGGAACACCTCACCTACAAGAGTAGAGAAGGAAAAGGACTTGGACCGAGGCCATCTGAGACCTTCTGGCTCACGATGTTAAGTGATGCAACATAATAACCCTTAAATTAGGCCTGCGCTCACCTCGTGAGCATCCTGTATCTTGGGAAGTATAATATTAAATAAAAGATTAAAGATACCTTGACAGGTGAGTGTGGGGAGAGAGAGTGAGACAAAAGAAAGCAGAAAGATAGAAAAAAACCTTATATTTTAATGCCTTATGAGTCCTGCTTTATGAAAAAGGGCCTTGCATTTTTAAATTGCACAGAATTCAATGAATTATGTAGTTAATTGTGCTGAGAATTTAGAGGACAAGTATGTGAACTGCTTACCTGGGTCTGGGTCATTTATTTTTGTTACCTACTTGATCCCAGAAGTATTAGAGTTTGGGTCCGTGACATGCAGGACACATTTGGAAATGAACTGTGGAGCATGCAGTGATGGTCCCTGCTGTTCTATTAGCTGTCTTTGAAACCCTGCAAGTCAGATAATTTCCTATTTCTTCTGTACTACAGTGTCTTTATTCCCAGCGATTATTCTGATTCTCCATATAATCATTACCCTGTACACTTTAGTCATAAATCACCAAAATTCATCCTTGATTATTATATTTTCTCCTTTAATTAGTGCTATGGATCACCCGATTATGCACCTATTCTTTTTCTTCTTCTTTACATTAATTGGTAGCCTGGTCCAGTGACTCTTAACCTTGTCCCCATGTGAGTCATGTGAGTTGGAAGTCATTATTTTTACTTCAGTGATTATTGACTTTTATTAGTGAAGAGCTAAGAAACAGCAGCTAATTAAAAAAAATACTGTGAAATAGTTTTCCACTTGCTGAAAAATATGTTGATTGTTGGCCCAGGACTTGTATTCAAGGGAATCCCGGAGGAGCTGAGTTGGCTTTGTTGAGCTTTGTGTACCACCAGCTGTATTGGAGCCGCGGATTGCTATGTTGCTCTATTGGTTTTGGTAACATAGCAAGCTGTACTGCTTTCCACCTGAGAGTTGAGGGGGAACTCAACATTAATTAAGCAGAATAATAAATTAGAAATGCCTAAATAACAGCTCAATGATTCATTGTTTCGAGGGAGAATATCAAACTGATTTATAGACTCCTGCTTCTTTTTGATACTTTCACCTACAATTCTTCCGGCCTGATATACAGTGATCTATGATCTAATCCTTCTGAAGCACTGTCAGGGAGCATGACAGCACTGTGATGATGGACGGTGTGGGTGGGAACCATGGTGGAGTGATCAGAGGTGAGACAAAAAGAGAAAATGTGAATGAGACGCCAATGTTATCGAAGAAAGTGAACGTTATAACACTTCTGTTGAGATACCTAGAGAGTGAAAAGGAAATAGATAAAGATGTAGAAGATAAAAATTTAAAGCCAGATGGACTAAGTTTAGAAAATCAACTCTTCCAATTATTGCTGAGCTAGCTTAAGATTGGTCTCTCCAGAAATTTGTTTCACCTAAAAACAATATGTAATTTGTAGGATTACTGTGAGCATGTGGCCCACAGAGATAGAGATTATTATTGGATTAGAAGTTATGGTTAAAAATAGGTATTCAAAGTTGAGATGACAGGGGTTCTAAAGGTCTATTGGAGAAAGTGACTTAATAAAACAACAAAGAAATGAGCTCATGTTTTTGTATCTCTGTGTTTTGAACAACTCCACACCTGACCTTACCAAGAAGAGGGCCTATTCATCAACTGCTGATGTCTCTGTGCAGAGCTAGGAGGTATGGGAGGCAGGAGGAATAATTTCAGATCTTGTTCTAGGGAGGCGTTGTCACTAACATGAATGTTGTCAGTGTCACACTGGCAAGGGCTTTTAAGACTAATATGACCAGATAATGCACTTGTAGTCTCATCCTTGAGTTTATTATTTCATTGTTCTAGTCTAATAAGTCATGTGTTTTGATTAATTCGAACAGGTAAAAATGGCATAGTGATTTGAAGTTAAGTTGCTTTATATCTTCCTTGTGGAGGTAGATTTCTAAACCAAAAATCTGATTTTAGAATACTGCTTTTGTGACATAATGTGAGAACTCAGTTTCTGTGTTCTATTTATAACAGAGGCCTGTGTTTAAAATCTATATAAACTGAAGTCTCTTTGGGATAGCCCTGGGCTTTGTGGTATTTTCCAGGTTACATTTGGATGTAATTGTGTAGAAAACTTTCATAATTGCTTTTATTGCCCTGTGCATTTGGTGTCACATCCAAAAATCCATTTCCATGACAAACGCTATGGAACATTCATTTTACATTTTATTCTATGAGTTTTATGTTTTTGGGTCTTACGTTTATATATTTGATCCACTTTGAATTGGTATTTGTGTATAGTGTGAGAAATTAAATTTCTTTCTTCTTTTTTTTTGGTGGGTCAATACCTGGTTTTCCCAACATCATTTGTTGAAAAGACTACTTCCCCTTTTTATATATTCTTGGAATCTTTGTTGAGGATTATTTGATCACAAAAAGCAGTTAAAGGTCCTGAATAGATAGTTTTCCAAAAATGGTGTTCAGACAGTCAATAGGTATATGAAAAGATGCTCAACATCAGGGAAATGCAAATAAAAAACACAGTGAGATTTCACCCCATACCTATCATCAAACAGTCAAAGAAGACGAGTGTGGGTGGAGGGTATGGAAAAACAGACTCCTTATGCACTGTTGTTTGCAATGACAGCCATTGTAGAAAATATTATGTAGATTCCTCAATGCAATAGTCACACATTCCAGCAATCCTTCTTCTAAATATTCATCCAAAAGACATAAAATCTCTATATTGAAGCAATATATGTACAGCCACGTTCACCGCAGAATTATTCCTGACAGCTGAGGTTTAGAAACGATCAGTGTTGGTTGATAGATGAAAATGTCACAAGTAAAAATAAAGGGATATTATTTTAAAAATTAATTTTATTGCTGCATTTTAGATATACACAATGATCACATTCACTGTAGGAAATTTGTAATTGTTCATGACATAACTTGATTCCTATTATTTAGCCATTATAAAATAAGAAAATTCTATGATTAACTGATTTTCAACCAGGACACCAAGATCAACAGGAAAGAATAAGCAGCCTTTTAAACGATACATGTACAAAAGTATAAAGTTGGACTGCTACCTCACATCATACGCAATTACCTCAACAGGAATCTAAGACACCAATTAAGAGCTAATCCTGTCAAATTCTCTTTTTTTTTTTTTTGGTACCGGGGATTGAACCGAGGTAGCAGTGGGATGTAAAATGACTCAGCCCTTTTGCAACATAGTCTGGTGCCTCAAAAGGTTAAGTGTAGTGATCACTTGGCCCAGTAATTCAACTCTTACATATGTGCCTAAGAGTAATTGAAATGTATGTCCACCCAAAACTCTGTACACAGCATTCATAGCAGTCTCATTCAAATATGCAAGGGGGAAAACAATCCAATTTTATATGAACTTATGAATGAAGAATAAAATGCAGTGGAGAATTGTTCATTCATATGAAAGAAGGAAGTAACGATAGATGCTATAACATGGGTGAACCCTGAAACAAGCCAAGTAAAAGAGGCCAGTTAACAAAATCCACATATCTTATAATTTCATTTGCGTGAAATGTCCAGAATAGGCAAATCTGTAGAGACAGGAAGCAGAGTAGTGGTTGCCTAGTGCCATTATTTGGAGATGAGGGTTGGCAGTTTGAAATGACTGATAACGGATGTGGTGTTTCTTTTCTGGGCAATGAAAATATTCTAATACTGTGTTGGTGATTCTACAGCTCTGAGAAGACCCTAACATGGTAGAAATTGTATGCTTTCAGTAGGTACATTTTATGATATATGGATGCAGTTTTTATTTCAAAGCTCAAGCTCAAAATGGACACACTGGACTACTTCGTGGGTGGGGGTTAAGGGGACAGTGTCACCCTGCCAGTCAGGAGACCCACACTGTTTCTAGACACAATTTTGTCAGCAGCTCAGTTGACACTGAGCTGGTCACTTCTTTTTTGTATGCCTCATTTGTTCAGCAAATGTGTAAAATTAGAAGGTTGGGCTAGATGACCTCAGGTCTTTTCTGAGACTCTTCAGTGCTAATTTTGTAGCTCTGAGTGTGCTGGATGAGCTTCTATCTTCCGTCCTGATTTCCCGGTGGATTACTAAAGCGAGCCAGGGATAGACATTGTCTCAGCAAAATGTGTTTGGCCTGCCCTGTGATTTGCTTTGTCACCCCTGGCACTCAGATGGTTTTATGTAATGGATCTATACTCTTCTTCATTATACCAAAATAGACGGTGTCACTGTGTCATGATGAAACACTGCCCTGACACCAACCTTTACTGCAAATTTGCATCAGGCTCTGGAGATGCTCTGGCCTCTGCTTCTGTACTAATGATTGTCTTCTCTAGCTGCTGCATTTTGGAACTAGAGGAAAGGTCACAAGTTTCCTCCCTCTCGATCTTTGGAAGGTTGCCTCTTTCTCTGGAAGTTCCAGTCTGAGACATTTCATGAATCATCCATGGTCTCTTACCCCACACAGCAAAAGGCTACTTTGCTCTAGACACTTGTTCCATTGCTCATATCCATTTCCTGCCAAAGTAATGACTTCCCCCCAAGGAAAATAAAAGATTTTCTGAGTTGCTCATTAACTTATTCATGTGGAATGAATGAAGAATTGGTGTGAGGAAGCTGGCAGTAATGAGATGATGATCAAAATGGGGTAGGACAACCCAACAGCAATCCCTTGTGATGAACAATTAATTTTTAAAACTTGGAGCCTGAATACATTGTATTGCTATACCAATCAGCCTGAGCTTATAGTCTCATTGAAATTAGTGAGTTAAAAGCCATTTTTTAGAAGAAATACATTGATGTGTTCCATTTAAAACATACACAAATTTCCTTTGCTAGAGAAAAATGAAATTTGGGTAATTATGTAATTTCCAAGTTATGAAGACAAGGCTTTTAGTAGATTCCTTTCCCCTCCAGCAGTAGAGACTGCACCCAGAGACTTTCACAGGTGAAGAAGATGCTCTACCACTCAGTTAAAAGTCCACCCCTTCTTAAATTTAATTTTGAGGCAGAGTCTTGCTAGATTCACCAGGCTGTCCTTGAGCTTGGGAGTCTCCTACCTCAACCCTCTAAGCAGTTGGGATTTCTTGTGTGCACCACCATATCTGGCTTGTTATTGGATTCTTTATGGAAAATTTACACATATGTATAGTATATTTTCCTTTTAAGTTTCAGAAGGCAAACTAGACTGCTGATTCAAAGTTGAGCTTATTAGGGGCATGAATATACAAACACATGATGGTTGTATTTCTCCCCAAGGTGATTTTTATCTCCTTCTCTCCCTTTCCTCCTGTATTAAAAAAGAACAAAAATATTTGTAAAGAAAACATATCTTTTTTCAAAAGTTGAAGATCTGAAGTCCTGAAATGAATATATAATAAGCAGCTATCACACACCTGGCTAATAAATAAAATAACATACTCCTTGAGATTTAAAAAAGGAAGAAAAAGTAGTATGCAGGAATTAGAGGAAGATATATGTGGCTCAACAAAAGTTTGTACCTGGAAAACATTTGGAATAAGAATAATTCTGGAGGGGGTGAAGGGAGGGCAGAGGTAAGGGGAAAAAATGAGAATCAAGACTTGCCATATAGAGGTACATGATCCCAACAATGAATGTAACTGTACTGTATCCCTAAAATGTACCAATAAACTCAATTAAAGCTGAAAAAAAAGAATAATTCTGATTCTTGCTGATAATTTCTTCTCTTGTCTTACATCTTTCCCCATCTTCTCCTGCCCTTCATCAAATTTGTCTTTTGACTTAGTGTCTGAGTGAAAAATCACCTTTCTCATTTATATTCTTTTTAATTCACATAAAATGCCAAAAAAGTTGTTATTAGTGCACATGCAGATAAGTGAAGTGAGTAGGCCTTCTCTACAAGGGAAAAATAAACATACCAATACCCACAGTTTCTGAAAATTGCCTGTATTCTTTCTTGAATGGAAACTTTGCCCTTCTACAAGGAGCTAAGGTAAAAAGTATCCCCATCCTAAAATCATGAGTTAGAGGTTCTTGTACACACACACACACACACACACACACACACACAAGGTTTATGTTCAGGCTTACATTTTGCATATTCACAAGTGTAACATTGAATGACAAACAGCCTTTAGAATAATGTAGGTATGTTGGGATTCTCTTCCAAAGGTTTTAAGCATGGTGGCCTTTGAAAGGCTGTAAGAAAAAATGTGAGCTTCATGAAGGCAGGGGTTTGTGTCTGTTTTAGTCACAGTGGTGTTTTTATTCCAAAAGTATGACTCGCTGACACATGCAGGTACTCAATAAACACTTGTCAAATAAGGGCAGGTGAGGGCATGGGACCAGACAGAAAATCCTCTGATATTTAAAGTCTCTTGGCAGTGAGTTCTAGTTGGTCCCCTTTAATCCTTTAGGAAGCATATAGGAAGTGACCTTTTGAATAAGTAATAAAATTTCCACTAAAATGTAGGAAAATTTTTATCCACATCAACTTCCTACTTTAAGCTTTAAAATCCAGGTGTTTTATTTATTTATTTTTGGAGTACTATTAAGAAAAAAGGAAGACTTAATACCGTGAAAATATCATTTCCTTCTCTGTTGATTTGTAGTCCAAATAAAGTGTTTTGCAGAAATTTACAAGCTGATTCTAAAATTTATGCGGAAGTCAAAGGAACTGTCAGAGCCAAAAATTTTTGAAAAAGAAGTACAATGTTGAAGGGTTTATACTGCTTATTTCCAAGGCTTATCATAAATCTGTAGAAATCAAGCTCGTGTTGAATTGGCATAAAGATCGACAGATCTATTGAACAGATTAGAAAGTCCAGAAACACACCTAAACTTCTCCTGTCAATTGGACTTTGACCAAAGTGCTGTGCCAAAGAAATTTATTGAGGAAAGGAAATTCTTTTTAACAAATGATGCAGGAATAGCTGGATATCCACATGGAAAGGGAAAGAAGTTTGTCTTCTACTTCACAAAATATACAAAAATAGATTTGAGATGGATCATAGAGCTAAGCATATAAGCTGGGATGATGAATTGTCTAGAAGAAAACAAAATGTCAGAAAAGAATCGCTTTAACCTTTGGGTAAACAGAGAATGCAGAGAAGAGCTCTCACAAAAGGGAAAAATGCAATTGATTTTATTAAAACTAAAAATTCTGCACTGTCAAAGACATATTCAAGACTGACAAGACAAGCCATGGAGTGGAGGAAAATATTTGCAGAGGACATTTTAGACAAGGGCTTTGTATTTAAAATGTGCAAAGAATTCTCATAATATAACGAGAAGAGAGATAGAGCCCATGTCAAAATGTTTGAATTTGCTGCTAAAGTCTTTGCCTATACCAGTGTCTTCAAGAGTTCTACCTATTTAATCTCTCAGAAGATTTAGACACTTCACAAGGAATGGACTGAACTTCAAGAAAAACCTCAACAGTGACCAGGAAAATTCAATTGGAAAGTCTTTGATGCAGCACTTCATACCCACGAGGAAGGCTACAATTAAAACGACCGACACTATTAAGTGTGGGCCAGGCGTGGAGTTACCAGACCTCGCGTGAACTGGGAGGTCAAAAGCACACTTTGCAGTACTACTTAGTGGTTTGTTGTCAAGTTTAATATATTTTGCTTTCTGGAGTGATAGAAATGTCCTGTACCTGATGTTGGCTACATCTATTTTATCTATCTATCTATCTATCTATCTATCTATCTATCTATCCATCTATCTATCTCTCAGGTATTTTCCCAGAGAAATAAAAATACATGTGATTAAAATATTTGATTGAAAAATCTGAGATCTGCAAATATTTTCTCCCATTCTGTGGTTTGTCTTATTATTCATTTTAATGAAATTGAATATTTCTTTTTTTTTCTTTTATGTTTGTTGCTTTGTGTGTTCTAAGAATCAGGTCAACAAAAAGTTGGATATGAGAATGTTCAGAGCAACAATTTCATAAAAACATACTTGAATACCCCCCAAGTGGTCTACCATTGAGTTATACTCTCAGCCCCTTTCACTACATCCCAACACAGAATCTCACCAAACTGCCCGGGCTGGCCTCGAACTTGTGATCCTCTTGCTTCATCCCCTTAGTAGCTGGGGTAACAGGCATGTGACACCGTGCCTGACACTTTTAAGATTCTGTTTTATATTTCACTGTTACACATCTGGATGTAGTCTAAGTTTTATTCATTTTCCTTAGGAGTAGAAAGGTTCTTACAATGTAAGGACTCATGTCTTTCCTCAATTCTGGAAGCCTCTCAGGAATTTTCTCTCCAGACATGGTCTTTCTCATTATTCTCTCTATTCTGACCTCAAGGGCTCCTATAAACACATTTGTGTAAGTTTATGTAAATGTTAATAAATCTTAGAGCCCGGGCATAGATTCACCCCATGTTTTCAAGGAAACAGTTTTGTTTGAAAGACAAAACCATGATTGCAGCTGCACAGTAAAATCGTGGCAAGAACTCCGCCACTCTGCCGACTCTGTATTTTGGTTCCTTTGCTTCTCTTCTTGTTTCCTCTTCTTCATTGCTACTTTCCAGGGGTAGCTGAGTTTCAACCAAAACTTCAATCTTCTGTTTCTGGTTTGGGGTGAGTTTATATTTTGCGCTTGATGTATTTAATTTTCCTCACTGTAACCCTTGTAGCTAGTCCTACTCCTGCGTGACGGAACAGCACGGCTCGTGGTCTGGCTCCCTGGCACGCAGATGGGACCAGATAGCCAAAGGACTCTGGCATTTTTCTTTTAATTAAAAAGACTGCAATGGTCTATGCAGTCATGAGGTCCAAGCCCACAGAATGTACAAGGGCAAGAGGGGACCTAATGTAAACTGTGGCTGTGGATGGTAGTGATCTGGCCAAGTAGGCTCATCAGGAGAGGGTGTGTGCATGGGGTAGGGAGATACAGGAGATACCTGTACATTCTGCTCAATTCTTTCTGTGAACCCAGAGCTACTCTTAAGAAAAGTCTATTAAAACCCATGTACATAGATATGTAAGCACAAATTTCTTTACTGCAAGGAGGATTAGGAATACAAATTGTCCTCAAAATTAAGAGGAATCACTCTTATGCTTTTTGTCGTGTGTGTGTAAGTAGTGTGAATATCTATACATATATATATCTATATCTATATCTATATATATGTATGAGTGTATAAATATTCCCTTGTACCCCCACACACTGATCCCCACTCATACATATATAAATGTTTTCCTTTTTGGTCAAATTCCAAGTAGCAGCTCTTCTTTGGATATTAGGTGACTGTATTTCAAGTGGAAAAGACAAATTGGTAATTTATGGCAAACTGCCATTCCAAAGCCAGGGAAAGGAAGGGGCAATGATCTCAGCAATGAAAAGGCAACCTCTCAAAAGGGCGTCAGGTGAAAACAACAGAAAGTACATCATGCAGAATTCTCCGGACCCGACTACTCACACAGCATGGATTAGTAAAAGTCCCTAGAAATAGTCGTGGGCAATATGATAATGGAAGACTTGTAACAGCTCTCTTCTTGAAGGGCAAAAGAAAGCCCATAATGAGCTGTTGACTAGATGTTTATGGCCGGGATGTTCCATAGCCCTATAATTTGGCTCCCGAAGGCCACATTCTTCCTTTGAGCAAAAG
Organism: Fukomys damarensis; assembly: GCF_012274545.1. Classification (NCBI taxonomy): domain Eukaryota; kingdom Metazoa; phylum Chordata; class Mammalia; order Rodentia; family Bathyergidae; genus Fukomys; species Fukomys damarensis. Next base: position 13,421,694 of record NW_022900919.1, on the reverse strand, counting down.
CCCGGGGTCAATTATTACAGTCGCCGAGCCTTCCTTTTGGGCTTGAGTCAGGGCCAATTTTGCATGAGGAAAAGGCTTCCCTTCTGGCAGGGGTGCACTGCAATTAAGAAACCACATCATGGTGCTTCCCAAAGCAGTATCCTCCAGGGAGCTCCTGGATGCTGTGGGGTCAGCCAAGGGCACTGTGCCCGGAGACCATTTCCCACACAGCATCCAGGGGCTCCTCACCTCAGACTCCCTGTGACCCTTTCCTCATCTTAGGAGATTCAGGATTCTAGAATTGTAAGTCAGCCCGTTCTAAACCCATGGTAATGATTACTTGTCTTTGAAATCAAAAGCTCCCCTGGCTTAAATTATCTTTGTTTTATCTCTTTAAAAAATACACACATGTAGGAACCGCTGCATCCTTCTTTTCTTTCCTCTCTCTCTTCTTCTGTTCTTTACCCTAGAATTACTGATATTTTGTTAGGCAAAAGATTGTTACACTCAAATCATGGATCCAGGGCAGTTTTTCCACCTTCTCTCATGTAACTCTCACCATCACCTGGGGGAAGAAGGAAGAACATTTCCAGAAGGACAAGATTATTATTGGAGAGAATATGCACTCGGACGACAAGCGAGAGTCCCGATCCTCTTTCCACACCTGCAACATATATGACCTGGACCAATTTTTTTTTCATCCTTTCGAGCTTTGGTTTTCACGTTGGTAAATTAGCGATAATAGCATCACATAGGATTGTTTTGAGACTCATTAGAGATACCTTGAATAAAATGCCTCATATTGCCTAACACACACAAGTACTCAGTGCATTACTACCAGTATCATTTTTATTCCTCTTCAGAATTTAGACAACTGTCAGAGAGGGGAAATAACTTGCCAAAGAACACAAAGGTAGCAAGTGGCAGAGCCGGCCATCGTGACCCCTCCCCGTCATTGTTCACCTCCCTTTTATAGGGATGCATAGTTCTTCCCCATCCTGCAAGGAGGACAGGTGGGCTGTCCCATCTCATCCTTTCTTTAAAACGTCTCCATGAAAATATCACGAGTGTGTTATAAGATGGGCAGGAATCCATCCCTTTTCTTTGTGTCTAGGGTTTTGTGACTTAACACACACGAAACCTTTCAGTCTCCAGGTCAATCCGTCGAGCATGGTGAATGAGTGAGTGCTAGGTGCTTGGAGGGCAGGAAATGACGCCTGTCACTGAGGGAACAGCATCCCGAAGGTGGTGGACCGTGCCTTCCAGCTCTCTCAACACGCAGGCATTAAAAGTCTCCCAGTTTATTTGTAGTTGTCACTACCTCTTTTTCCTCAGTTGCTTTGGGTGCTTCAAAGATTTCAATCCAAGATTTCACCTTGAATGCCAGCATAGTACATGATAACTGCCTCTGCATCTTTTCTCTCCTCCGGTCGGATAAATAACAAAAGTGATTTATTGCAGGCTTTTTGCCGAGATGATAACAACAAACAGAAAGCAGCTTAAAAGCAGAGCTAGCAACTTTATACTGTGTGGTTTGTAGTTGTGGCTTTGAAGCTCTGTATGTGGAAGTGGCTGGCGGTCTGTAACACTAATGCCGCCTGCGGCGCACGAGGCCATTTCTACCTGTGGTGCATCTACTTTAGATATTGTGCAGGTGATAAAATGTCCCCTGTGTTTGAACATGCTAGAATTACCCACTCTTTGAACTAGGTTTGATTTCTTTGCAATCAAAAAGAAAAATCCCCATGTGCATTACTTTAGCACAAAAAACATTGACAAAACGCTGTGGAGATTGCCTTTGTAATAGCTTGCTGGGATTTGAAAGCATACCCTATTGCAGTCCTTGAGTTAGACCAAGGGGTATTATTTTATTCCACCTACCCCCTTCTCCGCACCCCTACCCCCCAGCACACTTTCTGGCAACTTTCTCTGACTTTATGAAACAATGATTCTGAATCTTTGTCATCCAAACATTGTTGAGAGCAGGAACAGTAGGCTGTTCCAAAAGGCATTCTTTTGCGATGGTTTAGAAAGGTCTAGGAAAAAAAATGTACACGGAGACATTTGAGGTTTGGAATAGAACACTTTCCTTTTTGTACCCTGAAAGAAAGACTTGGGGTTTCAATTTAGTGAAAAGATAAAGGCCTCAAAGTTGTGCAAAGCATAACACATCCTCACAGGCACAGTGGCCGAGCACCCAGCTGTACAAGTAGCACAGTTAGGGAAATGATAAAACTTGATTTGGTGCCATCTAGTATAAGAAGAGTGAAGCATTTTCTTGCATGTGTGGTCACTAAATTATTCTACAAACTTACAAAATACATTCCATTATCTGTTCAATTATTTCCCACATATTTTTTTCTGAGTAATTTGAAGAACAAGATCAACTGAATAGCACCATAAAAATCAGTCCAGGAAAAAGAAAACAAAATTACAGATTAGTAAATGCAGATATTATCATAGAGAATTTCATAGAAATTTATAAAGAATTTCCTCTGTTTTTGGATAGCTCAGTGGGAGAGCTCACTGTACCCATTGTATAGGTGATAAAAATGATTCATAGGAAGGAAAATCTGAACACTGATATTCATTACTTTCTAAGTAATAGAGAACTGAGGCAAATCCACCTCTGGCTTCAGAGGTCAGAGTTATGAGTACTATTTAATGAACTATATCCTCAGACATGGTTTTCATGTCATTAATATTAACTTAAGATTTTCACCTCTAGAGTCAGCTTGGAATTTAATCATTTGTGGAGTTGGCTCCTTTTTTTTTCTTTTTAAAATGCATCTCTCTGGACCTGTGTTTGTATATTTCCTTTTTATGTTTGCTGTACATAATGTTTACCTTCCTTGTGTGTAGTCGGTACATGTACGTGACCCATTTTAATGCCATTTTCCGGCCCTTTTCTCTCCGTCTCTGCCTCCCTCCATGTCTTGATCCACTTTTACTTTTGAGAAAGATCTATCTTGCTACTTCCTATTAGCTATCTTTTATGTTGCTCTTCATTTATACTTTGGGTATACTTTTTAAATGAACCCGGGATTCCTTCAGGCAGTAGAACTGTTTGAAGCTTATCTGTTTTAATCAGGGGTTTTCAAAAGAGAGGAGAGGCACAGGGATAGGGAGGGACTGAGGGAGAGACAGAGAGAGAGAGAGAGAGAGAGAGAGAGAGAGAGAGGTCTGGAAACCCAGGAGAACTGCTGGTGTAAGTTCCAGTCTGAAAGCCACTGGACTTGAGGTGTAAGAAGAGTTGACATTTCAATCCATGTCCAAAGGCTAGGAAAGACCAATACTCCAGCCAAGGCAGTCAGACAGAAAGAGCTTCCTCCAGCTTAGCCTCTTTCTTCTTTCAGGTGTTCAGGTGATTGCTGCCTACACCACACAGGGCAAGTTTCTTTATTCAGTCTGCAGATTCCAGTGGTAGTCTTACCCAGAAACACCATCATAGCTGGTGCCAGACAAGTTGACACATAAAATTATCCATCCTGAGAGATTGTGGGCTGAATGCTTATATTCTTCAAAATCCATAAGTTGAAGCCCTAACTTCCAGTGTAATGGTATTTGGTGATGGGGTCTTAAAAAGAGTGAGAGGAGCTAAACACAATCTAAAGTAGCTAGGTTAATTTTTTTTTTTAAAGGACATCCGTTTTATTTTTATTCCCTCCCTGTTTGGTACTTTAGTAGGAAAAAGAATGTTGAATAAGAATCATTTGGCCAGATCAATTTATTCTAGGATACACAAAACTAATAAATCTTTATTGGCAACTTGGTTATTTCTGTACCAAATTCAATATTTTCATGAGGCATTGGTAGCCATTCTTTTGCCCATTGTCTTGAATGGATAAAGTACTGTAATTCCCTTTTATGATGTTTGCTAGGATATAAATTATATTCAACTAGATTCAAAGGCCAATTTTATGGATCTTAGGCTAGATCCTAAAAAGTGATTCTTTCACCCTAGAATTCCCTTTTTATTATCTAAGTCTTGCTCTTTTCAATGCAGGCCCATGTCTCTCTACTTGCTGTGGTGTGGGTTGGTTTGTACCCTAAAGGCTCAGGGGCTGGAAGCTCAGTCCCAGTGCACCAGGATCAAAGGTGCTGGAAACTTGAAGAAGTGAGATCCAATGGGAGCTAATGAAGTCATGACAACAACATTGGAAGTCATTGACACCTGTCTTGTAGGACTGGACTAGGTCTCATGGGACTGGATCAGCAACTGCCAGAAATGGGTTGCTATAAAGCAGGGCCACCCTCTGAGTTTGGCTTCTTCTGCACACTACTGGCTGCTGTCACCTGCACTCCCACTGTGTGAAGCCACCTGCCATGACACGACACAGCATGAGGCCTTCAGCAAATGCAGCTGCCCAAACTTGGACTTTCCAACCTCCACAACCATGAGCCAATATAAACTTCTTTAAAAAAAATGAACCATACAGCCTCATGTGCTTAATGGTAGAAACACAAAATGGACCAAGACACACCTAGTTATTTTTTTCAGCTTTAATTGAGTTTATTGGTACATTTCAGGGTATAGTACAGTTGTTGGGATCTTGTACCTCTACATGACAGGTCTTTGTTCTCATTTTTTCCCCTTGTCTCCGCCCTCTCTTCACCCCCCCATCTACAAGCACTTTATTTCCATCTTTTCATTATCTCACATTTTTTCTTTTCCCTTATTACCTTTCCCCTACACATCCCAACTTCCCTACAGCTTTAGCTCCTTTCTTCCCATTTCACAATGTCAGTAATCTTATTAGGATATTATGTATTATTGCAGATTATTCACACCAGAGAAACTATTCGGTATTTACACATGTGTGACTTATTTATTTCACTTAGGAGTATATCTTCAGTATGTATCCATTTTCCTATGAATGAATCTATTTTCTCATTATTTATGGCTGAGTAATATTCCATTTTATAGAGAAACCACATCTTCTTTATCCAGTCTCCAACTGATGGGCAAATGAGCTGTTTCCAAGTTTTAGCTATTACAAACTGTGCCACTATAAACATGGGTGACCATATATAATTATGGTATGATTCTTTTGGAAAGATACCCAGCAGAGGGATAGCTGGGTCAAATGGAAATTCTAACCCTTAATTGTTTGTGATATCTCCATATTGATTTCCACAGTGGTTGTACTCCCACCAACAATGGAGAAGGGTTCCTTTCTGCTCACAACCCGATCAACATTTGTTATTGTGTGATTTCTTCATAGCAGACATTCTTTGTGGGGTGAGGTGGAATCTCAGTGTTGTTTTCATCTGTATCTCTTGAATGATCAGTGATGTGGAGCATTTTTTCATATATTTACTTGCTGCTTTTACTTCTTTGTCTGAGAAATGTCTGTTCATTTCATATGCCCATTTTTGAATAGGGTCTTTATATTTGGGGGGGCTGATTGTTTTGAGTTCTTTATATATTCTAGATAGTAGTCCTTTGTCTGAGGAGCAGCTGGTAAAAATTTTTTCCGATACTGTAGGTTGTCTCTTAGTTCTGCTGATGGTTTCTTTTGAAGTACAGAAGCTTTTTAATAAGATGAGATCCCAGTTGTTGTTTCTATCTGCTAGTTCCCATGCTACTGAAGATTTGTTTATGAAGTCTTTTCCTATGCCAATGTCTTCCAGAGTTCTGCCTAACTTACCTTCCAGCAAGTTTAATGTTTCTGTTTTTAATATTTACATCTTTAATCCACTTGGATTTTAATTTAGTGCATGGCGAAAGATAAGGGTCTAATTTTAATCTGTGTCTGGTTGAAATCCAGTTTTTCCAACACCATTTATTAAAGAGGCTATCTTTCCTCCACTGAGGATAGTCAGCTCCTTTGTCAAAGATGAGGTAGCTGAATACATCTGGGTTTGTTTTTGTGTCTTCCAGTCTGTTCCACTGATTCTCAGGCCTGTTTCTTTGCCAGTACCATGCTGTTTTTATCACAGTGGCTTTGTAGTATAGTTTCAAATTGGGAATTGTTATACCCGCTGCCATATGTCTGTTGCTTAGGATGGCTTTTGCCATTCTAGGTCCCTTATGGTTCCAAATGAATTTTTGGATTCTTTTTTCTAGTTCTGTGAAATATAGTGTCGGAATTTCAATTGGCATTGCATTGAATCTGTATAGCAGATTTGGTAGTATGGCCATTTTCACTATGTTGATTCTTCCTACCCAGGAACAAGGGATATATTTCCATTTTTTAATATCCTCTTCAATTTGTTTTTTTCAGAGTGCTATAGTTTTCAGTACAGAGATCTTTTGCTTTTTTTGTTAAATTGATTCCTAGATACTTCATTTTTTTGGATGCTATTGTAAAAGGAATTTTTTCCCTTATTTCTCTCTCAGTGAGTCAGTTATTTGTGTATAAGAATGCTATTGATTTTTGGGTGTTCACCTTGTATCCAGCTACTTTACAAAATCTGTCAATTAAGTCTAGAAGTCTTTTGGTGGAGTTTTTTGGGTCTTCAGTGTAGAGTATCATATCATCAGCAAATAATGACAGTTTAACTTCTTCCTTTCCTATCTTTATTGCTTTAATTTCTTACTCTTGTCTAATTGCTATGGCTAATGTTTCCAGAACTATATTGAAGAGGAGTGGTGATAGTGTCTTGTTCCTGATTTTAACATGGAGGTTTTCAGTTTTGGGCCATTTAATATGATGTTGGCTGTTGGTTTTTCATAGATAGCCTTTATTAAGTTGAGATATAGACCATCTATTCCAATTTTTTGCAGGGTTTTTATCAAGAATGGGTGTTGAATTTTATCAGATGCTTTTTCTGCATCTATTGAGAGGATCATATGGTTTTTGTCCTTGACTTTGTTAATATAATGTATTACATTTATTGACTTATGTATGTTGAACCACCCTTGCATCTCTGGAATAAATCCGACTTGGTCAGGATGGATGATCTTCTTGATAATCCTCTGTATTCTGTTTGCTAGTATCTTATTAAGGATTTTTGCATCTATATTCATTAAGGAAATTGGCCTGTAGTTCTCTTTTTTAGTTGCGTCTTTCCCTGGTTTGGAAATCAAAGTGATACTTGCTTCCAGGAATGAATATGGAAGTATAGCTTCCCTTTCAATTTCATTGAAAAATTTGAAGAGTAATGGCACTAGTTCTTGTCTAAATGTCTTATAAAATTCAGCAGTGAATCCATCAGGGCCTGGGCTTTTCTTTGTCAGTAAATTTTTAATTACATTTTCAATTTCACTGACTATAATTGGGGTGTTTAAAATATTTCTATCTTCTTTGTTCAACTTTGGTAATTTGTAATTATCTAAAAATCTGTCCATTTTCTGTGTTTTCCATTTATTGGAGTACAGGTTCTCAAAGTAGGTATTCATGATCCTCTGGATTTCTATTGGATCTGTTGTGACTTCGCCTTTTTCATTCCTGATCGCATGGATCTGAGCCTTTTCTTTCCTTTTTTTGATAAGATTAGCTAAGGGTTTGTGAATTTTATTTATTCTTTCATAAAACCAGCTCTTTGTTTCATTTATTTTTTGTATCATTTTCTTAGTTTCCATTGCATTGATTTCTGCTCGACTTTTTAAAATTTCCTCTCGTGTTCGAGCTTTGGGTTTTTCTTGCTCTTGTTTTTCTAGGAGTCTAAGATTCATCATTAGGTTGTTTATTTGAGCTCACTCTGTTTTCCTAGTGTGAGCATTCAATGTTATGAATTTTCCCCGTAGAACTGCTTTCATTGTGTCCCATAAATTCCTGTATGTTGTATTGGAATTTTCATTTATTTGTAAGAACTGTCTAATTTCTTTTTAAATTTCCTCTGTAATCCATTGATTGTTCAGGAGAGTGTTGTTCAGTTTCCATGTGCTTGTGAAATTCCTACAGTTTCTTGTGCTATTGATCTCCAGCTTGATTGCACTATAATCTGATAATATACAGGGGATGACTTCAATTCTTTTGCATTTATTCAGACCTGTTCTGTGAGCCAATATGTGGTCTATCTTGGAGAATGATTCATGTTCAGCCAAAAAGAATGTGTATTCTGATTCTGTGGGGTGGAATACTCTGTACACATCTATTATGTCCATGTGTTGCAAAGCTTGATTCAGTCCTATTATTTCATTGTTGATTTTCTACCTAGATGATCTGTCAATTTGTGATAGTGGGGTATTTAAATCCCCCACTACAATTGTATTAGTGTTTATTTGGTTTTTCATGTTACTTAATATCTGTTTTATATAGTTGGGGGCATTTATATTTGGTGTATATATGTTTATGATTGTCATCTCTTTCTTTTGAATTGTTCCCTTTACAAGGATGTAGTGGCCTTCTTTGTCTCTCTTAATGAGTTTTGGTTTGAAATTTACTTTGTCTGCAAATAAGATTGCTACCCCTGATTTTTTTCTGGGCTCCTGACATGTGCAGAATTGTTTTCCATCCTTTCACTTTCAGTCTATGGGCTTCCTTTTGCACTAGGTGTGTTTCTTATTTACAACATATTGTTGGATTTTGCTTCTTAATCCATTCTGCCAGTCTATTTCTCTTGATTGGTGAATTGAGGCCATTAACATTAATGGTTATAACTGATATGTACTGACTTATTATTGTCATGTTATTGTACTTTTGTTGACTGTTGACTCTTTTTATTTTTTCTCCCCTCTCCTTTTAGTTTCTTGCCTTGCCTATTTGATTTGGTCTGTTGGGCCTCATGGTATTGTGACCTTCATTGTCCTTTTCTAGGATATTGTTTAGAATTCCTTGTAGTGCTGGTTTGGTGTGCATGAAGTTTCTCAGGTGTTCTTTGTCATGGAAGTATCTTATTTCCCTGTCCATTTGGAAAGAGAGTTTAGCAAGATACATCAGTCTAGGTTAGATGTTGTTTTCTTTTAGGACTTGAAATACCTCACTCCAGGCTCTCCTTGACCTAAGGGTGTGTTGAAAAGTCTGCTGTGATTCTGATGGGCTTTCATTTGCATGTGATTTGTTTCTTTTTTCTTACTGCTTGTAGTATTTTGTTTTCTGTTGGATTTCTGGGATCTTGATTATTATATGTCTAAGTGTAGATTTTTTTTATCGTGGCTAGTTGGAGTTCTATATGCCTCACTTATCTGTATGTCTAATTCTTCCCTTCTGTTTGAGAAGTTTTCTGTCATTAATTCTGTGAAGAGCTTTTTGAAGTCATTTGTGTTTTCTCCTGCTATTTCATGGATTCCTATCAGTCTTTTGTTATTTTTCTTTGCATCATATAGAAGTTGTTGGGTTGATTTTTTCATGATCCCTTACTGTTTTTGAGAGACCTCTTTTTTCACAGTCACTGACTGCAATCCTATCTTCTATATCTGAAATTCTATCTTCACAATCTTTTATTCTGTTGTGCACACTTTCAATAGAGTTTTTAATCTCCTGGATATCTGTTTGAATCTGTTTTGTGGATCCCATTTCTTTCCTGTGTTGGGCATTCATTGTTTCCATTTTTTTCTTATGCTGAGTCTGTATGGCTTCTATCATGGTCTTGAGTTCATCTATTTTTTTTGTCACTTTCTGTTCGAGAGTCTCCAAACATGACTTCCATTTTGCTCACCATCTCTATGGTTATTTGGGAAATTATTTCTGATTTGAATTTTTCTAGAGCCTGATTGATCTGTTTTGTTACCTCTTGTCCAGGGTGTCTTGCTGGTTCACTATCAGACTTTTCATCCTCATTTGCCATACTGTTTATCATTGGTGAACTGGAAGTCTGTCTTTGTGTCTTGCTTAAGTGATTTCTCATTTTTATTTTTGTTGTTGGTTTGTCCTTGGTTTAATTTCTGGGTTATTAATTAAATCTTCCTGATATAGTTGCAGTTTATCTTTTGAGTCTCTAATGACTTATAGACATCCTCATTTTCATACTGTTGGAGAAAACAACTCATTAAATCAATCACAGTCCTTTATCCCAATTGATACATTCAGCAGCCCAATAGGCTGAAGCACAGCTTGCAAACTGACCACTTGTGGTAGTCCTTAATCTATCACCTTTAAATCATGTGAATTAAATTCATATCAAGAAGCAGCCCAAAATATGTTTGCAGTGAATACACTTTTCAATATAGCATCTTTACCATTTAGGATGGGGGGTTAGACTGAGTTAGGACAAGAGGAGTAGATAAGTGAAAGAACTGGAGCAGGTTTGAAGTGAAACCAGAGGATGTAGAATGACCTTACTATCTTTACAAAGCTATTAACTTCAGAGGGGATAGACAGAGTGCAGGAATAAGGACAAGAATACATCCCCTTAATGGTAACAGGGGCTTGCCTTCACTTGAAGCTACAGAGCCATGAGTGAGGTAAAATGACAGGAGAAAAGAACATAAAGAAAAAAAGAAAAAATGATAAAAGAAGAAGTCTGAGTTAGACCAGGAGCAGGAATAAAAAGGGAGATGAGGGATAATATGGTGGAGCAAGAGACTGAGTTGGAAAGAGAGGACAAAAAAAAAAAAAAAAAAAAAAAATTAGAAAGAAATTGTAGGGTGGAATGAGGAAAAGAAAATAAAAAAGAATTTGAAGGGCCTCTTTCAGACTATGTCTCTGTTGTCATATTATACCATGTGTACAGCTATGTGCAGAATCAAATCCCCTGATCTCATCTAGGTAATGGCAGGTCCCACAACTCAGACTGACGTCAGTCCACAAGGCCTAAATTGAGTTTCCCAACCTGCAGGGTTGAACTCCACTCAGTTCTATTACAGGTTTCCCCTGCCCTTTCTTTAAAGATGTTCAAAGTTGGGATCTCAGAAAACTATCCTTCATGAGCACATATGCCTCTGCAGAGTGGGTCCAAGGACTGACCCAATCAGGAGGTTTGAGAACAGGGGGTGGGGGGGGCGTCAGGTCTACACCTAATTATTTTAAATGGAAGGCAGTCTTAATTCTGCTTGCATTCTTGCCTCAATATGGGGTAGACTGACCTTTATTGCAATGTTCTGACTTTCCCTAGATCAGGCTGAACCAGACAAGGAATGGATCATTTGTACATTTTGAGCCTCAGTGTTGTTCCAATTTCTTCAAAGGCATCATTGATCATTCAGCCACCTGGGCTCCATACTGCTCCTTTCTCTTCAAGTTCCCCACTACTAGGGCTCACTTCCCTGGTTTGTACTAACTCCAAGATTCCCACAGATATCTTGTTCTCCTTAGTCTAGCTTCTGACCAGCCACTTCCCTGGCACACTTGTTCCAAATTTGCACTATAAGTCCATTTATTAGTGCCACGACCACTCCAGTGGAGACTGCGTGACAATGCCAGTCACCTGGCAGAAACCAGACCCGAGGTATCGTCCCCACCGGGTTAAGCCTCCTGGAAGTCCTTGGCACACACCGCATGTGAAGTCAGCCGTGAAGAGAATAGCTGGCCTCTCTGCCTGCAGTTTGGGGACATTGGGTTCATTTATAATTCTGTTCTATTTTGTCTTTATTACTATTTGTTCATTATCTGTAGAATTGTATTCTGGGCCCAGGAAAGATTAGGAACAATTAGATGTTCCTAGAGATGGGGAGGTATTGGGGCACAAGAGGACAGGCGGCCAAAGTGCTGACCCTGAGCCCCGGACTGTGAAGTCCTGAAGGTGATCCTGAAGGTGACATGCTGTAGCCAGTCCTTTGTTTTACAAACTTCCCCTTCTGACTGAGTATAGGTGTGGTCTTACCTTGACTTAGTGGTTTTAGCTTTTGTGATTGTATATAGGTGTGGTCTCACCTTGACCTTGTGGTCTTAGCTTTTACAGTACTATTGTCTATCTTTCTCATGCCTGCCTGTAACTGGAATCACTCTTGAAGTGTGCCCTTGAAACTAGTATATATACATCTAGAGTTAGAAATAAAATTGCAGCAGCTACTACCTTCACTACTCAGTGCTGTGTGGTTTCTGACTGTCGCCGCCGAACCTGCTCCCACCTTTCTGAAGATCCCTGTTCTCCTTGTGAAATCCAGTCTTTGCTCCCCTATGGTCGGTAGCACATTAGTGGAGGACTTGGTAGTTGTTGGTGGAGAAGGCAGCTCTTGGAATCTGCACTTCAGTTTGATTTTCAACATAGCATTAGGTCCTGAAGGTGAAGTACAAGGGTGGCTGTTCCAGTTAGAAAGAATGACTATTTGTGGCTCCCACTGGTTACTGACTGGGGCCAAATGCTTGCCAACAGGGACATTATAATTCTGACATCCTGGGGACGTGGAACTTGATCAGCTTCAAAGCATCATTTTCAACAGACATGATTTTAGATGGAGGTACTTGTGATGATTTAAAGACAAACCAAAGAAATTCTGCTGGGGAAGGGGGAACTGCACCCTTGGTTTGAACTATTTCTTCCCTTCAACAAAAGACACCCATCCTAAAGCCAATTCAATCACAGGTCTGCAAGGTGGCTTATTAGCTAATTCAGTTCAGAATCACTTATGTAAATAAAATGATTCCAGGAGATTAGACTGTCAAACAAGAGTCCCATTTGTTAATTGATGAAGCTATTATTTAGGGTCAGTGCTTATTAATCTTCTCTTAGTTTTACTTCAATGAGGGCAAGGTACTTGTGCCTTCTAAGTGTCCTTGAAATGAGGCCCGTGAACTTCTTAGAGCTTTCTGCACAACTGAGAGGCTACCCAGCAACTGGCAATAGATATTCACCAAAGGAATGAATATATAAGTGAGTGGAGGTCCAGTTTGCTAAGAGATAACAGGGGAGCCTGTGGAAGGAGGATTGCAAGTTTGAGTCCAGCCTGGAAAACTTAGTGATTCGGTGATGCTCTGCCTTCAAAATAAAAAGTAAACATAGAAAGGGTCAGAGATGTAGCTCAGCATGGAGGACCTGGACTCAATCAGAGAGGGGGGAATAGACTGCAGGAGATAGCTTCATGTGCTTATCCCCACCTGCTTCATTCCTGCATTCCATGCCTGAACACGTCACTATTTTAACTCTTGTTACCAGGCTGTCGACACAGCACACTATTAATTGAGCTCTAGGAGATAGATCCTATTTACCCTGAAAGGGGATGGCTCTTTACTTACTGCTGGGAGTTGGGATTCACATTTCTAGGTCTGTTGATGAGGAGAGGTGAATATGTCTTCCTGTTCTGTCTTTGATCTCCCTTGTTCCCCTATGGTCTGCTGCTCTGAATGACACATTGGCTCAGTGGACTATACCCCATTTCCCAAGCTTTCTCTGAGGGAAGCAGATGGAGGAAAGCAGAACAAATGCACAGAGTCAGATGACTTAGGCTTGGGTACTGACCACACCATCTCCCACCACTCTGTCTTAGCAGCTGGGAATGACAGCAGTGTGACTTGGTAAGATTCAGATGTACTGGGAGCAAAAGAAGCTGTAAGAAATGAATCTGCATCATGAATCGAAAGTGCTCTCTTCCCAAGAACTAACCTCGTGAGTTGCACGAGGAGGCAGTAAGAGAACTTTCCCCCAGCAGGATCTGTAGCAGGTGGCCCACCTGGAGAGAGGGAGGTGATTCGCTTGGAGCAGTATTTTTGTTTTAAATTAAGGACAAGCAATAGTAGTCCTGCACCTTGTGTTACAGGGATTAGCAATTCTCTGCAGAAGGAATGACCCAACCCAGAAGTTCCTATGGTCATCATGTTCCAAGGACACCCCTTGACTTTCTGTGTCCCCCTTGCTGTTTTCATACACCACCACACTATTTCCTGGGCCATTCGGTTGAACCGTCATTTCCTAAGGACTGGGAGTAAATCAGAAATATTTATGGCTTAAACACTACCACCAAGTTCCTAGGAGGGAAAATAAATCAAACACAGTTTTATCTATAATAGCAAGGTACAGAAAGGAAGCACGATAACAGTAAACTTATAAATAAATGTCATCAGAGGAGGGAGCAATTATTTTCAGCTGCAGGGTTCCAACAATAGTGCAAGATTTTAGAAATAGGCATTGAAGAATGAGCAATTATTTTTCAAAGCTGAGGTGAGAGGGAAGGGTGGAGGGAACATTGTGAACAAAGACATAAAAATAGGAAGAACCTATGTGAGACCTGGGAATTAACAAGGGGTAGCTTGATAGTGGAGTGCAGCTGGGGGAATGTTCAGAAAAATAGAGTTTGAGTTGAGGTGTGAGCAGTTTTCAATGCAAGCAAATAAAATTCATGGTTTTTGAGGTTGACTTCATTATAAAATACAACTAAAATTAAGGTAGATATTCTCCCAGCTCTGGATTGTTGTGATTTTGGTCTATTACCCTTCAGTCTTTTTTTTTTTTTCACATTTTCAGATGACTCCTTTTCCTTATCTGCTTTTTAAAATAAGAATTATTGGGCCAG
>NW_022900919.1:13360506-13407363 GCF_012274545.1 Fukomys damarensis | reverse complement strand
AAAAAAAAAAAAAAAAAAAAAAAAAGAAAAAAAAAGGGATTATTACATGTTGTGACAAGTTCTTAACCAGCATATTTATATAAAAACCAACTAAAACTTTCTTTTCTCAAAGGACGCCATCAAGAAAGTGAAAAGACAATCCACAGAATTGGAGAAAATATTTAAACATCACATGTTTGATAAGGGGCTTGTATTTAGGCTATGTAAATTTAAGTCTGACAATGTAGTAATAAAAAGTCAAGTAGTTCAAATTTTAAACAGTGGACAAAGATCTGAATAGAAGTTTCTAAAGAAGATATAAAATGGTCAATAAGTGCATGAAAAGGTGCACAAGATTAGCTACAAGAGAAATGAAAATAAAAAACTCCATGAGGGGCCGGGGATTTAGCTCAGTGGTTCAGTGGCCTGCCTTGCAAGCGCAAGGACCCGAGTTCAATCCCTGGTACCAAAACAAAACAAAACAAAACCCCAAAAACCAAAAACAAACAAACAAACAAACAAAAAACCCAAAAAGTAAACTCCATGAGATATTACTTGTCTGCTCCTGAGTTGTATAAAAAAGACAGATAATAATAAGTATTGACAAGGATGAGGTCTCTTCTACACTGCTGATGGGATTTCCCTTTGGAAAACAGCCGGAAAGTTTCTCAAAACATTAAGCATAGATTACCACAGGACCTAGAAATTTCACTCTTTGAGAAATGACACCCAGGATAAATGAAACCACATGTCCACACAAAAACTTGCGCACAAGTGTTTGTATGTAGTGACATTATTCATAACAACAAAAATAAGAACCAAACAAATATTTATCATCAATGAATAGATAAACAAAATGTGACAAAGCCGTAACAGTGGAAAACTATTTGGCATAAAAAGAAATGAAACACTGATATGTGCTGCAACCTGGCTGGACCTCCTGTTCTGCTAATGGGAAGAAATAACAAAGGGTCCTCTATTGTATGATCCCATTTAGATGACAGCCCAGAAAAGGCAATCCCATGGCGTCAGAAAGCAGATAAGAGGGCTGGAAAATGGGATGGGAGGGTAGCAGCCAATGGATGGAGTACCAAGTATTCTAAAATTTATTGTGATAATAATTGTCCAATACTAAATATATTAAAATTCACTGTAATATACTTACCAGGAAAGGAACTGCTGTGTTTATATTTCATAAAGACAGATTGATGTTTCTTGGCACTAAAAGATCACCTCATGTTAAAATTTTTTCACTCATAATGAACATCTTCTTAGCAAGTTTTGCATATTATTACCTTTTAGAACATAATTGTTAGTCTATTAGTTATTCTAACATTTCTCTTCTCTGATTAATAATGAAGATAAACATCAGCAAAGTTTTTAACTAGTTGTATTTCTTTAAAAAAAATCTCATTGTACCTATTGTAGCATGGGCACATTTCTCATTATGTTACATAGGCATTTTTGTAGGATATGAACTGATAATTGTACATTTTCCCCAACTCTATCTTTTTACATTTTTTCATCGAAATATGAAAACTTTTTCATCAGAAATCTTATCTTTTCTTTGTTATTTTTAATTTTTCTTCTAGGCTAAAGAAATTCTCCCCCTTCAGAAATCTGATGGCTTTTTCATACAATTGTCTCAATTTTTTGTGTAATTTAAAATTTTATTTTTTAGTATCCCTCTTAACAAATATTAGTTCAGTGTCAGTTATATGCTTGGTACATCACTGGCATTTATTTTGGGTAAAGGCATTATGTGAAATTGTATTTTTTAAAATCGTTTCTGTTTCTAAATGATTATTGATCAAGTGTGCCTATGTGTAAATGGTTAAGTGTTCCTGTGGGTTACTAGTGGACTTTAGCTCCTTTCTCTCCATCTGTCTAGCTTGTGCCAATAATGAAAAGTTTTAGTACTGTGTGTCTGTAATAGCCACCAACATCGAATGATAAGAGTTTCCCTTCTTCATTGTACAGTTTCAGAATTATACTTACTGTACACATTTTACTTCCAGGTGAGAGAGCAATCTGTCAAGTAAAGAATATGTTGGGCTAGATATTACTTTCATATGAAATGCAAGTTGATTTGAGAAAATTGACACTTCAAAAAGTGTTTTCTCCTACCACAGATCACTTACTCAAGTCTTGTCTCTAGCTAAAATATGATTTATTCATTGGGATCACAGATGATATTTTTCATTAAAATGATTCTTTGCAAATACATTTATGCAGAAATTGTGAATGAGATCTTTTTCCTTTAAAACTTCAGCCATTGTATGAGAATTGGTGTGTGTGTGTGTGTGTGTGTGTGTGTGTTTGAGCGCGCATGTGTGTATATATACATTTATCTCCTATCAATCACAAACTTTTATTAGAAAATCATTTCCTAGTTTATTCTGCTGAATTACCATAATGACAGAAATTTTGGTATCATTCATTTTCAATATGTGAAAATAATTTCTAGAGTATGAATTATAATGAAGCTGGGCACGTTTATGTATTTCTATTTTTAATATAAATGTGGAGTTTAGATTAAAATAGATGCCTTTATTGTGGTGAAACAGTTTCCCTCTATTTCTTCATTTTAGTGTTTTACCAGAGGACTATATCCTTGAATATTTCTCCTCTTTAATTCACTTATACTCAGAATTATGGATCCTTAGAACATATTTTTTTCTTTAATCTACTTGTGGTAGATATCATAGTGATAGATATCCTTGTCTCGCTATAGTACTCTTCTCTGGGAAGCAAGCAAGCTCTGACACAATGTTTCATGGTAAAAGACATCCTCATACCAAGCAGTCCTGGAACTGAGAGTCACTAGCACCAGTGCGCATGTCTTGAGGCCCTGCCTCTACTCATGCGCCATATTGAAAGTAAATCTACGGTTTCAACCTGAACCACAGTAAAGGGATCCAGTGAGGAGCCTGTGGGTCCAGAGCCCCCTTTAGAGTCTGCGGAATAACTCTCCACCCCTCGATTTGCCTTAAGATACTGGTCCTAAACTGCTTGGTTCAGGTCAGTGAGGGCAGGCAATTGCTGTTGTTTTTCTTTTTCCTTTCAATTCTGGAAATTAGCCTAGAGAATGGAGAGGTCTGGGGGTCCCTTGGTTTTGCTGTGAATAGCAGCAGCAGTGATTTGCTTCAGGTGGCAGAATTAGCCCAACCAGGCTCCACAAGATTTGAGAGTGGTTTGCCACATGTGTTAACATATGAAAGTTTTGGTGGTTTTCTTTTCTCTGTCTTGGTGAACAATTCTCCCTCCACATTCCCATTCATTTAATTCAGTGTTGTTGGACTCTTGCCTGTATTGGTTATATGAGACCACTTAATACTTCAAATATTGAGTTTTATTAATCTCCACTGCCCCTCTGTGTGTGTGTGTGTGTGTGGTGCTGGGGATTGAACACAGGGCCTTTGCACTGAACTATATCTGAGCCATTTTAATATTTTTTGTTTTGAGACAGGGTCTTCTTAGGTCACTAAGTGGCCCAGGCTAGGCTCAAACTTGTGATCCTCCTGCCTCAGTGGCCTACATTGCTGGGATGACAGTTATGCACCACCATGCCAGGCTCTACTAGCACTGTTGAATATTTCAGTGGTGTACTTTAAACCACGATTGAATTTAAAATCACTGAAGTTCACTGGAGTTCCTCTTAAAATGGTGAATTCTGGGCTGCACTGTACTCCAGCTAAATCAACATGTGTCTGCCACTCCCTCTAGGGTTGGTTTTATGTGTGAGGCATCAGTAAGGCTGCCGGTGCTTGTACGGTTTCCCCACAACAGCTGCATGTGGGCCAGTCACCTCCTGCCACTCTTTCTCTTCCTTTCTCAGGAGAATGTTAACTTCTTAGGTCGTTCCTTTCTGCCGTGTGAGGCTAGTCAACAGTTGTTTCACTTGATTTATTGTCTTGAGGGCGGAGGTCTGTGCTGGTCATTTTTCTTTGTTCATGGTGCCTTATTATCCCAGTTTATGGTAATTTCTCTTGTCTCCCCAGCATTTTTTGTGTCCCCAAGGACAGATTATAATTTTTATGGGCCTGAAGCACTTTTGTCTTCATGGGCACCTGCCACCATAAAGGATTTTTTGTTGACCTTACACATTTAATTTTCTTCCCCTGATATAAGAAAAACAAATTAAAACTTGTTTTGTCAATCCCAAATCTTCTAGTTTTCTTCTGATTTAAAAAGAAACTTATGCTGGGCACATGCTTCTAATCCTTGCAATCTGAGAGGCTGAGAGTCACAAGTTCAAGCCCAGCCTGAGCAATGTAGCAACTAGTGAGACCCTGTCTCAAAATCTGAAAAAGAAAAAAAAAAAATGGAGATGTAGCTCAGTGTGAAGGCTCTGAGTTCGAACTCCATAACTACACACACAGACACACACACACACACACACACACACACACACACACAAAAGAAAATAAAAGAAACTTGAATGTGTTTTTCTGAGTGCTTGGGCCTAAGGCAGACACTATGTTTATGATACTTAACAGATAGGTTAACCCTGACTGTCTTCTGCCTTCTCCTTTACCTCCGTATTCAGTGCTGTTCACTTCTAACCAAGTAGACAAATCTTTCAAGGTGTTTATTGGTGGATCTTGTCCTTCATTCTAGCACAATGCATATATTTTTATTTTGCTTGCATTTAAACATTTTAAAAAAATTTAGAACAGTCTGGAAGAAAGATTGTAAAGATATTAAAGAGAATTCTTGAATATCCTGCATCTGTTCGCAGTATTCCCTATGGCACACCTGACACGGTAACTGTTATGGATGCATTATTATTAACTGTGGACCACGGTGCCTTCCAGACCTGCAGCTTTTATTTAACCTTCTCTTTCTGTACTCAAGATACAGTCCATTTGGTAACCATTTCCTCCACTCCCCTTGGCTGTAACATTTTTCTCAGAGGAGCCTGGCCAGGTATTTGAGACTTTTCTGCACCCTATATTTAAATATCTTAGAGTTGCAGTTCTGTTACTATGAGAAGACATACATACACAATTTATAAAACATTACATTGGGGTTCAAATTCAGAGTGATCAGAAGAACTGGGTTTTGCAGAAAATCTTTCTTCTACTTCTACTTTTTTTTTTTGGTACCAGGGATCGAACTCGGATCCTTGCACTTGCAAGGCAGGCCACCGAACCACTGACCTAAATCCCTGGCCCTTTCTTCTACTTCAGATTCAGTCACCTCTTAGCTGAGTGGTTCCCGTCAACCTCATTCTGTGTCTCAGCCTATTAAAGGAAAGGAAAATCAAGAAGACTACCAAAGCCACTTCTAGATCCGAGGAACAGCATAGGCCAATGATGGCAAACCCATGGCACTTGTACCACTATGAACTGTTTGTATCATTGAAAGAACTCCAAGATTCACTGTTACTGGCCTAGGCCATGGCATATCTGTGACTGATGTACAACATCTGTGATAAGTACAGTTCTTCTTTGGGAGTGAGAGCCTGGTCAGAGCTCTTAGGGTGCTGGTGATCATGGCACCAGACAGCTAGAGCAGTGTGCACACCAGGACACTCAATGATAGGAGCATGTAATTCTTCTCTACTCCAACTCTCCCTGTCTGAAATTTGTGCTTCAATCTCTTAACCCTGAGTAGAGTGATGTCATGTCCAAGGTCAGCTGAACTTCATGAGCAGGAAAGGATCTGAAGAAAGTACTTGTTTAGGAATACTAGGACTGTCGGGTACAGGGACATGTAGTCAGAGCGTCAGTGGATACCCAAGGGTGAAGGTTTTCTGCAGTCATAGAGCTGGCTGCTGGCAGAGCTGAGCCAAGGACTCATTTCTTGGCTACTAGACTCCTAGTAGTGGCTCTTTCCTTGATAAACCGTGCTACACCTTAAGGTAGATATTATTTACCAGTTTCTGCATTTTTATGAGATACTAAATTGATTATTTTGCTTGGTTTGCTTTGGGAGAATAGGATGGAGGGAGGGTAGAAATGATGAACAACATACATTTTCCTATGTCTAAATTACTGTTAAATATCAGTGCAACACATACCACCGGCATTTATCATTGCCATAAAGAAACTCCCTTTCTTTCTTTCTTTCTTTCTTTCTTTCTTTCTTTCTTTCTTTCTTTCTTTCTTTCTTTCTTTCTTTCTTTCTTTCTTTCCTTCCTTCCTTCCTTCCTTCCTTCCTTCCTTCCTTCCTTCCTTCCTTCCTTCCTTCCTCCCTCCCCACCCCCCGCTTGCTTTATTTATTTTTTTCCTGTACTGGGAGTCAATCTTAGGGCCTTGCACATACAAGGCTGGTGAGGTACCACTGAGTTAAATCCCTGGCTCTAGAGACTTTTTAGAGTTGGATGAAAGTACAGATAAATAAATGTATTCTAAATCACTGGTTAGAACAGTGGTTGGCAAATTGTGCCCTGTTGGCTAAATATGACTCATTGCTTGTTTTTTGTAAACAAAGGTTTATTTGAACAGCCACATCCTTTTCTGACCTATTTCCAGTGACTGCTCTTGTGCTGTAACAGTTGAGTTAAGTAGTTGTGGCAGACTTTGCATGACGTGAAAATCACAAGATATTTACTATATTTACTATTTGGCCTTTTTACTGATAAAGTATGCTGACCTCTGGTGTAGAATAATTAGCCTAATATCAACACTCACATCCAGGACCACATCTATGGGTTTTATCCTTGGGGGAGGTAGAATATAATAGTGAAGTGCTATAACTTTCGACTCAGATCTGGATTCAGAATCCAGTGTTACCATTTATTGGCCATAAAAATTTGGGCAAGATACCCAATTTTTCTATACTTTAATTTCTTAATTTAAAAAATGCGATAACGACTGCACTGTATAAATCACTTTCCTGTTGATGGGACAAAACACCCAACACTTATAACTTACAGGAGGAGAGGAGAGACTTACTTTGGCTCATGGTTCAGTGGGCTCAGTCCATGGATAATAGATTCCGAGGCAGAAATGGCATGGCAGAATGATATGCTGCAGGAAAGCTCTATCACAAGGTGACCAGGAAGCAGAAGGAGAAAGGAGGAGTGGAAACGAGAATACACACTTCCAAGTCACTCCCCCAGTGACCCAGTCTTTCTGATGAGGCCTTACCTCTAATCATGAGACTTTAGAGGACAGTTTATATGTAAACTATAACAATAAGCAAATTAAATGAGATGCAAAAAGTATGTATACCAATGTCTGGCACATGGTGATTATTAGATAGTTGGGTGTATTTTCTACACTGAACCCTCATTTCATGACTGTTGTTATTGCTTGTATTTTCTTGAAATGAGGCTGCTGCTCTGTTCACTCAGTTTTTATGAATCTCCATATTGCCTAGCTCTGTCTTGTGGACTACACATTAACACTCTGTCCAGAACTGATCATAAATACCTCCTGCATTTTTGTTCCTTCTCTCATACAACCATTATCCTTTTTCAGATAGGATCTGCTAGTCCTCCCAGACATAGATCAGTGGAGAGAAATTTAGAGCCTTTTATCTCATGGATGTGGCAAGATTGGATAGCAACTGAGAGATAAGTAGGGAAAAACATTTTTGAGGTTCATTTGCAATTCCGTCTGGGATAACCATGTGGATTGTGGTACCATTAATAAAGGTTGAGGATTCCAGAAGCAAGTGTGTTTTATCTGAATATACTGTATCTTAAAGAGGTGCAACTGTCACTGGCATATTGTTTCACAATAAAAATTTAGAGTGTGTATAGCTTCACCTGAAGAACTGGGCCCACCAATGTTGTCCTTCCAAATAATGTGTTTATTTAGCAAACACTCATATGCCCTTATTATCAGTTAGGCATTATGCTAAATCTATTGCCTTGATTTAGTACTTTAACTTTTTATACTGTATGAGACAGATGTTATTATAATCATTATGCTGCAAACAAGAAACCGAGGCAAAGAGGGGCCAGCTAATTTGCCACTGACACGTAGCTAGTGATCTTTTTATTAGATGTTCGTATCACATTAATAACTGGCTGACACTGAACAGGTTCCAGAGAATTCCATGTATGACCCAGAGCAGGGCTAAGCTTAGTGTTAGAGACATCAGGTGAAGTATGAGCAGGTGCCACGAGAAATGCTTTGAACAGTTTCCTCCAGCAGTTGCAAAACTGATGAAATAGAAAAATTTATGGTTGCTTTGCTGAATAATTTACCAACCAAATCATTTAAAAAAGCAATAAGACATGAAATAAGGAAACATAGAAGAAACGAATTAGAACTGGAGAAGGATCAATAAGAACCCAGGGAGACAAAACCAACTACCAGGGTTGGGGCCCTCAGCAGCTCTGCTGGGCTCAGCTCTGACTTCAAGAAGCAAAGCATGACAGGTTCCTGAGCTGGCTGCTTTCTGTGCAGAGTGCTGCCTGAGAGGTACACCTGCTTTCAGTGCACGTGACTCTGTCTTTTCTCACTCATGCACTCTTTTTGATGGACAGCAATCCCTCATCTAGGATGCAGAGCAGACCTTGCTAAGAGAATTCTCCTTCACATCCTAGATTCTACTGCATCCTTGTTGCAAATCACACGACCATCTGAGGAGCATTGCACAATTGATGAGAGATTCTTACATGTTCACTCATTTAATTCACACAGCTGTTCCAAATATCAATGCTCCATTATTTTGTAGGAGTGAGAACCAAGTACAAAGAATGCAAATGGTCTTCTTAGGGTCTCAACAGTGTGGACGTCTGACTTCAAATACCCCTCTCTTCACTCCAGCCCAGGTGCCTAAGTCTCATAGGCCTCAGGGGAAGAAAGACAGGACCCAAAGTCAAAGAACTGGCTCCCTGTGAAAACCACTACATTAATTTTAGTCATTTTTCATTTTTTGTCCCATTTATTCTCCTACATAGACATCTGTGTAATACAATTTGGGAAACAAAGGCATTTTCTGTGTAGTGTTAGCTCCAGATTAAGTGGTTATTCTGAATGCTCATTTTTCTAATCTTATTCAGTGCTGTTACCATGGGTGCTTTTGCTGCTCCTTTCATGGAAACTTATCTTAATTGGCTCTGAAGAAACCAGAGTAATTGGCCCAAGAGAAATAATGTCAGATTTATCATCCACTCAGATAAATAAGTAGCTGGAAGAGATTTTTGTAGAATAGCCTTACAGAAGCTCTCACTGTCTTGTTTAGACAACACAACAAGCTTTAGAGAGTGATACTAAAGAAATAGGTCTACTTTTAGCAGTCCAGGTTCCAGATGATTATTGCACAATAACAATATTGACTATGCACTATACCTCAATTTGCAACTCAAAAAGTGTTTGATTTAGAAATGAAAGATCCAACATTCCCTCTGATTATTAGGACCTTTGCTGAGAGATAGCCTCTTGTCTTGGTACTGTACCGACATAAACTGGTCACAATTTAATGTGTCAGATTTCTTTTCTTATTTTAGCAATTGAATGGAATCTATTTTTGGTTGAGCTATGCATTGTAGTAATATTTAAACATCATAAAGTCCCCTATCAATGTCTGATAGCTCATGCAGTTACACAGCATTGACCCTCTAGCTGGATTGCAAACAATTTAATTTGGTACCAATGGTTATGAGATATTAATATTGACAAGATAAAGTACACTCTTGTGGATGATATGAAAAAGGGAACATTTGTTCTAAGATAACTGGATTCACTGTGCTGATCACGAGGTCATGGTTTGCTCAGAGTTTCACAATGAGATTAGTGCTGAGAGAAAAGCTCAGATTTCTATTATATATGTTCAGAACTCTGCTAATACAAGTTCAGCAAATGTTGGATGTCAAGTCCATTCTCGGCCACTTTTCTTGTGGGCATTCCATGGATCATTGGCCATCTTGTAACCCATTGCCTTTGACTCTTTGCTCTGAAGATGAGAGGTTATCAAGAGAAAATTAAATGTTGCTCATTGTCGTTCCCACGGCCAAAGTGAGATGCCATGGAGGCAACTGCAGTTTTGTGCATGTGATGTTTTGCCCCCATTTGGGGCAGCTGATATGTACTTACATGCCCAGAAATTAAATAATTTCAGTGACAAATAAGATTATTATGTATTTTATTTTAGGACAAAAGATTATTGGGAAGTTATTCTCTCAAGCTTGCAATCTTCAAGGCTATTCTATCATTTGCTGTACTGTGAGAAACTAAACTCAGAATTGAATTATTAGCCATGCATAAATAGTTTTCTCCCACTATATTTTGGGTTGCCCTTAATGAACTTTTAGTAAGGTTCCCATTTTAGAAGTAATGTGGGAATATATTTCTCTGACATGTTCAAGCACTATGAGAGAGTATGGGTTTCAAATATAACAAGTGAAAATCCACTGGCTCTCTTACTCTAGGCCAGTTTGTCACAGTAATGCTCCATTTCAATGGCAAATACAATAAACGGTGTATTTCACCCTCGTGCTCTATGTGCATTCCAGGTTGGCTAGGAGCTCTGCTCCATTGCTGCTTAAGCGCTTGCTTAGTATGTCAGAGCTTTCTACGGTGGTCCCTACATTTGGCACAACATGGCGCAAGACGCACTGGGGCTTAAAGCTTCTACCTGGAAGTTACATGTTCTCTTGCAGCCATATTTCACTGGCCTAAGTAAACACTGCGATTGTCCCTCACAGCACATCAGCTGGGATAGTGCACTGATCCCCTTGATAGAGGAAAGGAAATAAGATTGGTTGGATAGCACCAATGACTACTGTGATGACTTTCAGTCTGCTAAGTGTAGCTCTTCTCACTGCCCTTCCAGAGTCTTAAATCAAAACTATTTAAATTGATGGAACTTTCCAGTTCTCTGACATCTGGTAGAGCAACACTCTTCTCCTTCATCTAAAAATGTTGCGAGAGTACTTGCATATTGATAAAAATCAGGATAATGTTTTTTTTTCAAGTTAACATTTCAAAGCCTTTGAGCAGCATGATTGGAATTGCTTTAAATTCATGTGTTAAGCTATAGAGTATTGCTTTCTTTCTAAAACTGAGTCTTCAGCAACATGAGATTATTTTCTGTAATTTTGCTTTAGCTTTTCTCATGCATTTGTAACAGCACTTGTGTCTATTTTTAAATTCTCTTTTTAACACGAAAGATATTTTAAAGTTCTATGAAGTAACTAAATATGCAGGATTTCCAGGCTTTCAGTGTGTTACTTATTTTTAATTTTATATTACTGAATAAAATTCAAAAACAGTATGTGTGATGTCTTACTCTTCAGAATTTATTAACCCTTCTTTTCTGCTTTAATATGTTCTATTTCTGTATAGCTTGTTTTTGTTAGATTTTAAATTTATCATTAGACTGTTGTTCCTACCAGTTTGTCATATTTTACAATTTCCTATATTATTTTCATGTTTGGTTCCTTTATTTAAATCTATCTTTTAATTAAATTTATGTGTCAAAGACAATTATTTCAGGGAGAGATTTATTTATTTTAGGGAGAGCTTATTCCTTGAAAACAAGCTCAAAGAAGAAGGTTTTCAAAAATTAATTTAATGAGGTATTTATTTTTTTCCTACTTCATTAAATTAGATTTCAGTATACATAGGCTTATTTCTTTTTTTTTTAATTGAGTTTATTGGTACAGTCTAGGTATACAAGACCGTTACATTCATTATTGGGATCCTGTACCTTTACATGACAGATCTTGATTCTCATTTTTCCCCTTGTCCCTGCCCTCCATCCTCCCCGCCTCCCCTCCCCATTTACAAATACTTTATTTCTATTTTTTCAATTTCTCATATTTTTCCTCTCCCTTATTACCTTTCTCCCACCATTCCCACTTTCCCTATGCCTTTAGTCCTTTACTTCCTATTTCACATTATTAATTATCTCATTAGGATCCTATGTACTATTATAGTTTTTCACACCAGAGAAACTATTCGGTATTTCAGTTAAAGAAGTCTTTGTATGAACATTAAAAATAAGGAATCCTAAAATAAAACTAAAAAGGAAAGCAAAAGAGAAAATGCAATGATGAAAATTAAAATAATCCTCAATTCTGAAGATGGAAATGGTCCCTGAGCATATTTAAATTGCTTCTTACTCTTGTAGTTTTTTATTATTCTTTTTTCCCATTATTTAGAGAATACTTTATTAGTTTCTATAATCAAACCCACATATATATGCCCTTACATATTTAATACAGTGCATTACCCCTGTACAAATGGAAAAAAAAATAAACATTTGTAGACCAATACGGCTGTTAATTTCTGTACAATGCCAACTCAACACAGTAACTTGGGATAACTTTTTCCAAGGTCAACAGCACAGTTAAAATTTCCAAAAATTCATAAAAAGACCAATAATAGCAGTATGTTATGCATCAATAGCAGCAACAGCTTTTCTAGGTTCTGCAGTCATCTGAACAAAATTATAGACATTCAGCACACTCCATTAAAAAAACAAACAAACAAACAAAAAAACAAAGAAAAGAATAATACCCAGAAAACAGCAAAGTTCTGTTGCTGTTCTGGTACCTGGCACCATTTTTTTATTAGCATCTTAATCATCATCTGGAAAGAGAACATTCTAGAATAACATCATTAAACATAGTGCTGATAAAGCACGGTCATAAAACATGTATCATAAAGCAGGTACAAGATATTTTACATTCACAGAGGTATGATACAGTACCATCTTACATCTATAATACTAGAATCAGTTTTGGTTTGAAATTTACTTTGTCTGCAAATAAGACTGCTACCCCTGTTTTTTTCTGGGCTCCTGTCACATGGAGAATTGTTTTCCATCCTTTAATTTTCAGTCTATGGGCTTCTTTTTGCACTAGGTGTATTTCTTGTATACAACATATTGTTGGATTTTGCTTCTTATTCCATTCTGCCAGTCTATTTCTCTTGATTGGTGAGTTGAGGCCATTAACATTGATGGTTATAACTGATATGTACTGACTTATTATTGACATGTTATTGGCCTTTTGTTGACTCTTTTTACTTTTTCACCATCTCCTTTTAGTTTCTTGCCTTGCCTGTTTGATTTGCTCTGTCGGGCCTCATGGTGTTATTATCTTCATTGTCTTTTTCTAGGATCTTGTTTAGAATTGCCTGTAATGCTGGTTTGGTATTCATGTAGTTTCTCATGGAAGTATCTTATTTCCCCATCCATTTTGAAAGAGAGTTTTGCAGGATACATCAATCTAGGTTGGAGGTTGTTCTCTTTTAGTACTTGAAATATCTCACTCCAGGCTCTCCTTGCCCTAAGGGTTTGGTTGAAAATTCTGCTGTGATTCTGAAGGGCTTTCCTTTGCATGTGATTTGTTTCTTTTCTCTTACTGCTTGTAGTATTTTGTTCTTCTTGTGGGTTTCTGGAATCTTCATTATTATATGTCTAGGTGTAGATTTTTTTTTGATTGTGGCTAGTTGGGGTCCTATATGCCTTACTTATCTGCATGTCAAATTCTTCCCCTGTTTGGGAAGTTTTCTGTCATTAATTCTGTGAACAGCTTTTTAAGTCATTTGTATTTTCTCCTGCTACT
This sequence comes from Fukomys damarensis, assembly GCF_012274545.1. Lineage (NCBI taxonomy): Eukaryota > Metazoa > Chordata > Mammalia > Rodentia > Bathyergidae > Fukomys > Fukomys damarensis. The sequence goes on along the minus strand of NW_022900919.1, from coordinate 13,393,907 downwards.
TCATGGATACCTCTCAGTCTTATGTTATTCTTCTTTGCATCATCTAGGAGTTGTTGGATCAATTTCTCATGATCCCTTACTGTTTTTAAGAGACCTTTCTTTTCACTGTCACTGACTGCAATCTTATCTTCTATATCTGAGATTCTATCTTCACATTCTTTTATTCTGTTGTGTACACTTTCAATGGAGTGTTTAATCTCCTGCATCTGTTTGCTTGCAATCTTATCTTCTATATCTGAGATTCTATCTTCACATTCTTTTATTCTGTTGTGTACACTTTCAATGGAGTGTTTAATCTCCTGCATATCTGTTTGAATCTGTTTTATGGATTCCATTTCTTTCCTATGTTGGGTGTTTATTGTTTCCATTTCTTTCTTATGCTGGGCCTTCATGGCTTCTATTGTGGTCCTCATCTCATCTATTTTTTTGTCAGTTTCTGTTCTAGAGTCTCGAATCACGACTTTCATTTTGCTCACCATCTCTATGGTTATCTGGGAAATTATTTCTGTTTTGAATTTTTCTAGAGCCTGATTGATCTGTTTTGTTACTTCCTGTGCTTTGAGTTCAGGGTGTCCTGGTGGTTCACTATTGGCCTTTTCATCCTCGTTTGCCTTACTGTTTGCCATTGTTGAACTGGAAGTCTGTCTTTGTGTCTTTCTTAAGTGTTTTCTCATTTTTATTTTTGTTGTTGGGCTGTCTTTGGTTTAATCTCTGGGTTATCACCCAAATCTTCCTGATATAGTTGCACCCTAGCTTCTGGGTCTCTAACCACCCACAGACATTCTCATCTTCATAACATCAGAGAAAACAGCTCATTGAATCAACCACAATCCTTTATGCCAACTGATACAATCAGCAATAAAATATGATCAAGCACAACTTGGAAACTGACCACCTGGGATAGTCACTAGTCTATCACCCTTAAACCATTTTAATAAAATTGAAATCAAGAAGCAGTCCAAAACATGTCTACAATAAACAAACTTTTCAATATAGTATATTTACCATTTAGGATGGGGGCTCAGACAGAGCTAGGATGCAATTCCCCTGATCTCATGTGACTCAGATTGACCTCAGGCTGCAAGGCCCAGATTGAGTTCCCCAACCTTCTGAATGGTTGAACTCCACACTGTTCTACTACAGGTTCCCCACGCCCTTTCTTTAAAGATGTTCAAAGTTGGGAGCTCAGAAAAATACCCTTTATGACCACCTCTGCCTCTGCAGAGTGGGTCCAAAGACTTGCACAGTCAGGAGGTCTGAGATTGGGGAGGGCACATGGTGGTGGTAGTTAGGGGAGTTGGGGGGTTCAGGGGCACTCTCACGGCTACCTTCCTGGTGCTGGAGCAATGGCGGCTCTGGTCGGAGAAGGCATGGCTATCCTCCATAGGCTTGTTTATTTTTCCTTTCTTTGATTCAATTTATTCTTTTCACTGCCATAATGGAAATGAGTTGAGAAGTAGAATATATGTGTGGAAAGATGGGCTCCCAGCTTAGCAGGAAAAGAAATGTAGTTTACGAAGTGGATGTTGAGAAGCCAGAGACAAGTTACCATGCATATGATGCTGCATGTTTAACATGATGTTTAATAAATGAACGAGTGACCCAACTTGGAAGAGGAGGTCTAAGAGAGGTTAGGAAGTTCTGGATTTGTCTGTCTGTCTGTTATCTATCTGTCTATCTATCTATCTATCTATCTATCTATCTATCTATCATCTATGTTTGGTGTTTGAGACAAAGAGTCACTATGTAGCCCAACCTGGCCTAGAACTCATGGTGATCCTCCTGTTGTAACCTCCTGAGTGTTGAGATTACCATTAATCTCACCATGCTTGGCATTTTAATTTAATTTTATTTTGCAGTATTATGGATTGCACCCATGGCCGTTTCACTGAGCTACATTTCCAGCCCTTTAAATTTTTTAATTTATTTTTTTATTTTGAAACAGAGTCTTCCAAGTCCCTAAATTGACCAAGCTATGCTGGAACTTGTGGTCCTCCTAGTTCAGCCTCCCAGTATACTGGGATTGTAGGCATGTACCACCATGCTGGGCAGAAAATCACATTTTACTTGACAAGTAATAATTATATATGTTTATGGGCTACAGTGTTACATTTTGATACATGCTTTCATTGTGGAATAATTGTCAAGCTGACTAACAAATCTTTCACTTTAAAATCTACTCTGTTTGCTATTTTGAAATAGACAATGCATTGTGGTTAATTGTAGTCACCCTTGCTGTTGTCCTGGTGGAAGATTATAAGGGTGAGAAGAAGGCAATGGCATTATTCATGGAAAGGAGAGATTGGATGTGTGAGATAGGAAGGATAGAGAAGGAGATGGGAATATCAGGTATCCCACAGGGACAACTTAAGAAGAGGAACAGTCAGAATGTAAAGGATATAAAAGCAGTCTAAAAGAGGACTTTTTTGGTGGAAAGATTATTTCAATTTTGATGTATTTAGATCTCATACTTATATTCCCCTGGGATAATTCAATAGTGAGATAGAAGTAGGGTATTAGAAATGAGATTGGAGGCAAATAACTATTTTTGTGGTTCTTGGGATTAAATCCAGGGCCTTCACACGGAGCTACATCCCCAGCCCCCCCACTTTTTTTTGGTACCAGGGATTGAACTTGGGTCCTTGCACTTGCAAGGCAGGCCCTTAACCACTGAGCTAAATCCCCGGCCCCTAAGCTAAATCCCCGGCTCCCCATTTTTAATTTTGAGACAGGATCTTGCTAAGTTGCTAAGTTGCCTAGGATGAGTTCAAATTTATGATCCTCCTGCCTCTGCATCCCAGGGTGCAGGGATTATGAGCTACCTTATGTGGTGTAGTTCTTTGTTCCCTGGGGCATGAAATCTATTTGGGAGGTCAAGGTAAGACCTTATAGGCAACAGCAACCAAGAGAATGTGATTTAAGTTTAAACTGTGCATGACACACTTCCAGTGTTGTAGGAGTTTAGGGAAAAAATGAGATAAAAGACTTGATAATAAAGACTTGAGTTGGTCTTTCAAAGGGGGAGGAGGTTAGTTACAAAAGCAGGAGAAGGTGACAATGATATCTTTTAGATCGAAGTGGGACCCATATGGCACAGGTGCTATGAGTTAAATCTCAAGAATTCATTAGCCCCAGTGAAGGGAAGGCCAGGGATGCTCATGTATTTCTGCGTGTCTGTACCCTGAGCACCAGTTTGGAGTTGTGTATCTGTCATCCACCCCATCTGAATCAGGTCTGAGTCTCCCTAGGACTGCAGCTGGCACAGGGCAGTGATTTTAATGACAGATGCACAGTTGCACCGGGGCTACATGTGTCTCTGCAGACAGGATGGTGCTTAATCCCTAGGAAAGCAATGTGATGCCGGATTTCACAGAGACCACGTGCGCTTTTGTTTCCCAGAGAAGCCCAACGTGAGTGATGCAGCTTTACATCCTCTGGCCTGGCATCAATAGAGCCAAGAAAAAAGTACTTTAAAAAAAAGGGAACAAACTTTAATCTTTCCTTCCTTTACACAAGATTCTTTTTCTGCTTTCTAGGAAGAGGAAGCAAAATGCACAGCTGTTGTGTGTGATTGCAATACTGCACCTGCCAAGAGTTCAAGTGAGAAACCTGCAAAGCCAGGTTCCCGCTAGGTTCTCCTTGGTTCCCGTATGAAACATTTGGCCTAACATTGCTTAGCCCCCACCCCTCTGGTGATCATGAAAGTGGAAATTCTGGAACCACTTATTGTGAAGATGGAGAATTGTCCCCATATGCCTGGATAGCTCCTGCCCGTCTTTCAGGGCTCAGCTCAAGTATCATTGCTTTAAAGGAGCTTTGGCTCTCTAGCCTTCCTGGCCCCCATCCAGGCTCTGCCCTGGGCCCTCACTTTGCTCTCTCAGCTCATTTAAGGGAGTCACCTCTGTTATCTGTTCGCTGTCAGTGGGATTACCTGTAGACCATGACCATCGTGAGTGGGTAGAGCCTGCCCTAGATGTGTCTGAATCCCCAGATCTGAGAACCGTGCCCAGGCACTGCATGCTCCAGCAAGGACTTGCTGAGTGGGTGGATGAGTTGTGGGGGGGGATGAACTTGTGGATCTGATACATTTTGTGCCCACATTTTGTTCCCCAGCAACATCACTGCATTCAGCAGCCTAAGCTTTCTGCTCTAGGCTTCAGCGTTATTCTCTAGCTGGGCCAGTAGAGACTTGGTAGACAGAGGTGCAGTTTGGGGGTCTACTCCATGCCCCATTCTTCATTCGGAAGGTGGCATAATTCAACGGGTCATAAAAGTGAGAAATTATTTCTTTATGTGTCTGAATAACTTTCCAACTTTTCACTGCATCATCTGTGCATCCCCTGCACAGATAGAGGCAGTGTCCACCCCTTGCTGACATTCTCCTCTCCTTGAAATAAATACCACGTGAAACTGGGAGGTGCCACTGACTCCCCTGCTATTAAAATTTTGGCATTGCTAGCAAAACCTTTGCATGCAAGTGCTGCTCTTTCACTGTCCTTGAGAAATCCCTGTTCTGCTCTCTTGGGGACAGAAGTTTGTGAGCTGGAAACAGGGAGGCCTGTGAACATGTCAGTGGCATCCCCGAGACAAATGGTGGAATAAATTTCTCTCTGTGGGGTTCCATCCAGAAAAATGAATATGGTGTTGTTGTTATTCCTATCATCATCAGCATCACAACTGAGTCTATCCACATACTGACAGCCAGAGAGAAAAGAGAGTCATATTTACCTACATAAATGTCTTGAGGAGCAGAGATTTGCAGCTTTGTGTCTTGGGGAGGTGGTAAAAGATGTTCCGCAGTGAAGCTTTTCATGCAAGATCCGATCTATGAATGGATTCCGGCTTCTGTCAAAAAAGCAGATATCGTATATTGATTTGAAGGTCTTGAGTTTTCCTCAGCCTGGGATTTCAAAGTTTTCCTGACTAGCATAAATCCCTAAGTGGATCCAGCTCAGTTTTATGCTGTAGCATTAACCTTTCAAAAAGGGCAATGTGCTGTTTGCTTATTCACGATGTAGCAGTACAGAAAGGTGATGTATGAGAACGTGTTTTGAAAATTGCCAAGTGCTGTGCATGGGGATGGCGACAGTGACAGCGACACTGATGATGGTGATGATGATGACAGTGGTTTTCAGAGGAAGTTCTGGCCTCTGGCATTTGTTCCCCACTTGGCCGTGTGGAGAAATGAAGGCCAGTACTGACACAAATCGCAGCAGATCAGTCCCGAGTCCCAGCAAAGAAGGCACAGGTGTGGAACTGTGAGTGTAGTTGACACTCACGCAGCTCCAGGGAGTGGAAAGCTAAGAGCAGGTAGGAGCTCTGCCTGTCTGGGAGAGGCCACCATGCCTGTACTGGGGTTGGGTGTGGATCCGCAGAGGCAAATGGAAGGTTTGGCTTGCTTCTCATGGGGGCTCACGGGTCACTTTGATGGGGCATACACAGCACCCTGCTCTCACTACTCACACTTTCACACTGTAGGTGTGCCCGTATGCAGACGCGTGCACACACACACACACACACACACATTCTGCACACAGCTCCCAGCTGATATGTGCACACAGCCCTTCTCCTTCATACACATGACCTGCTCTACAGTTCACACATGCAGCCTCATATATGTTCCGCTTTCTAATCCCTCCCCATGCCCACAGCCCCACATTCCTTATTCATGTACCCCACATCCTTTGTAAATACATATTCATACATCTAGGGCAACATTTACATGTTCTCCCCTGCTCCACCTGCACACTACATACATGCAGATCCCTACATCATGCTCCCGCACATAGTCAATAGCATGTGCTGTGGTTTGGTCACACTGTGTTTGGGAAGGTAAGTGCGACTGTGCTAGAGAGACAAGTTAATCTATTTGCATTTACTGCACTTAGTGTTTCTCTTCCTTTCCTTCTGCCCCTCCCACCCTCTCTGCCCATTCCCTGACTATCAGTAGAGCAACTCTTTTCATTTTCATAGGCATGATTGGCTTTGTCTAAAATGCAAGCATGCAGCCCAATTTTTTTTGTTTATTTACCATTTGAGTTTCTTGAGAAAAATTCACTTGCAGATATATTTGTGCTAAATGCTCTCATGACCAGATCATCCAACTCTCCTAGTCTTCAATCCGCTTGAGATAGGATGAATTTGAATATCCAAGCAGAAGATGGGATTTCTGTGCTCAGCAGTGTTCATCAGAATTTTTCTCCTTTCTTAGTTGATAAAGGCTGAGGCTGTTATGAGAATGCTCAGACTCATTAGCCATGGCCAGGAAGGGTTCCACACCAGCACAGGGAGCCGCATTCCTGGCTCTTTATGATTTTTCAGTTGGGAAAAACAATTGGTTCAAAGGCATTGACTATCTCTTTAAGCAGCAGAAGGTACATTTGTTTTGCAGTTTCTCTTTAGCAGCTCAGCAAGAGGAGGTGATATTTAAAAACCTTGTGGTCCTCCTTCTGTCATCTAAATCATTCTTTGATTTTTGCACAGCCATGAAATTTTTACTTGCTTGCCTTCTTTTGCCAACTGGATTACAATCTCTCTGAGAATACAAAAGGGCCTCATGCTTCTGGTACTTTCTGCAGTGAAGAGCTCAAGCTGGTGCTCATTACAGTAGATGCCCACAGAGCCATGGTAGATTTCATACTATGGCTGTAAATTTTTTCTCTGGAAGACAGAAAAAAAAAGACTTGGAAATAAAGGCATTTGTTATCAAAATTCTAATGTATTCTGCTAGGTGAATCATGCCTCACAACTTCACATCCACAGTTAGACCCTGTATAGATGGGCTCAGCCTTGCCAGACACACAAGGGTTTCAGAGATTCAAGGAGAGGAACAAGGTGGTCATTTACAAATGGGACTCAGAGAGGCAAATAGCGAGACTTCAGGGACATAGCTTCTTGCCTCCTGTTTTTTGTTACTTTCTCATTTTTTGCCTCAGTCTTCTGTTAAACTGGAGAAAGTAATGCATCTACTCTAAGAGTTCAGAATATGGGGAAAAAGATGTTGCTTCAATTATAGTGGAATAGGTTGGGCCAAAGACCTGGGATTAAGCCCACTGAAAATACTTGGGACATCTCTGGACTAAGAATGAAGTAACATTAGATATGTTGAGAAATCTCACTGTATATTGTGAGCAGCTATGTAACTGCTATTTATTCTTAATCTGTTAATAACCTTCCTTTAACTATAGCGTCTTTTGCTACTGAAATTTTATAAACTGGGTGATATTATTTTATGGATTTGAGGCCTCTTTGGGATTAGGGGTAAAATTGCCTTCAAAATATCTCTGAGGAGAGACCAGTAGATTATTGGAAAGTCATAATTTGAACTTTTGAGCCCAGCCAAGGGAGGCAAAGAAGCTCACAGGGTGAGGGAAATGAGGACCAAGAGAAGAAAATGACAGGAGAGAGGTTTGAGATAAGAAGGCCATAGGTCAGAAGCTTCTCCCGCTTTAACAGAGTTCTTGCGGCCACCCCAAGAGGATTATCACTCAGCGGTCCTCAAGTTCCTCGTCCTCCAATATAGAAGAAGATAATGTAGAACTTCCAGGGCTCCTGCAATAGTCCATGACTTTGGTTGTCTGCGTGATTTTGGTGATGGTGATGTTGCTGTTGCTATTGGCAGGCTGCTGTCTTCTTTCCATTCCTCACTCCACAGCAAATCTCTCCTAATATCAATATTAGCAACCCAAAGTTTTTTGTGAATAGTCAACATTTACTGGAAATCAGAGGCATAGAGAGGAGGAAGGGGTTTATGGATGAAGGCTGCACAAAAGAATGAAATCCCTGAAAATTTCACATCAGATTTGACTGGGAACTTTTTATATGGGCCATGTCTCTTTAAAAAACAAAAAAATATATATATATTGATACATTTTAGATATACAGTATAATGACATTCATCATTGGGAATTTGCACCTTTATGTATTCTATCTTGGTTCCTATATTTTTCTCCATTTCCCTGTCCTCCCTTCAACCCTTGCATCCCTCTGTATTTATAAAGACTTTGTTTCCACTTTTTCATTTTCTCATATTAATTCCATTCCCTTCTTTCCTTTCTCCTACTCTTACTCCTCCTGCTTCCCCTCCCCCCTTGCCCGTTTTCTTCCTGTTTCACATCATCTATTAATGGGCTGTGTGTCTTGGTAGGCTCCTTCCCTGGACTGTGGCTCCCACAGGTGCTTTTCCCTGAAGGAAAGGTTGGTTTTTTCTTTGAGATTGTATAATTAGCTTAATTTGAACAGAATTCAAGTTCCCTCACCTTTCAGTTACTCTTGTCCAGGAACCATGTGATTAACCTTTCCCAGAGGGGCTGCCCCTGCCCCCGCATCTTTGAAGGGCTCTCTTTTTCCTGATTGTATCTGGAATCCTTTTCCCTGACCAAGGCCTGTGGGCAGCACCCCAGCGTCTCACACACTGGCCAGCCACAGGAAGCTTGATGTCACATTGTCTCAGTCGGCACAGGCTCTGTCCAAGTGGCATCATCTTTTTCTACCCCAAATGACTCATCAACACTTAATTGCTCCATTTTTCCAAACACCTTTGAGAGTTACTCCTGGCAGCCACACAAAATAGAAATGGCTACAATAAGGGTTGCCTATTAAATAGCAACAGCTATTTTTAATTGTTCTACAGTTGTGTAGAAACAGCCCATTTTAGAAAACAGAGGCTCAGTAAAGCTCAGTAGCTTTTGTAGTAAATTATGATACTGATTACTAAGAAAGTATGGAGCTGGAGTTGGAAAATGAGGGCCCATTATTTGTCCATTTGGCACATGGATTGTAGGAAAATACCAGCTTGAGTCAGCTGATACTAGCCTGGAGCTCATTAAGCATTAGGAGGAAAGAAGGCAGCTGCTGCTGCACTGCCCTGGCAGCTGGACACTCACTGGACATTGGGATGGAGTCAAGGCTGCCTGCTTTCCGAAGGAGGAATGATGAGTCCAAGCTTGAACTCCCTGCAGAATATCAGCTACCTCTGACATTGCCTACCTGCCATCTGCCTTCCCTGGCTTTGTAGTACACAAGGAAAGAGCGATGGTCCTCAAGGGAGCTTCCAAGTCAGCAGCATGCCTTAAATCTTAGTGGCCTAGTGACGTTCATGGCTAAACATTGTCACAAGGAAACACTCATTTAAATAACTAACTGCAAAGAAATGTGCCAAAGGAATGTGGAGCTTGAAACACACTTGCAAAAGGAACCCCAGTAACAAAAATGACACGAAAAGCAAACAATCTTTCCAGTATTTTTGAGACTCCGATACTTGGCACTAGCACTCAAAGCAAAAAGAAAGAGTAAGATTGAAGTACCTTGGATACATAAAGAAAGCTTTTGAGCCAGGATGAAATTACAGCTGGTTTTATTAAAAGATTTTGTAGAAACCCACAGGGACACGTTGAGACCATTTTAATTTTGGTTCCCCTCAAATGGCCTCTCATCTCATCGCTCACTGATTAGCAGATTTTTCTTTTGAGCTGTGGAAATGATTTCTTCTCATTTATCTGATACAGACTCTCAAAAGCACAGGACAAGAGATGTATAATTCCTTTCTGTGAGTGACACCACAAAGCACCCAAGAAATCAAACTTTAGGAATGCGCTTTGATGAAGATTACTCTAATAAAATTTGGAGAGAGACACTAAAATAAAGCTGCTTTTGTTTTTCACGCAAATGATTTTAAAGTAGTTTTGCCATACTCCTAAAGCTTTCACACCCTTACTTGCCTTATAATATCTTAAATTTTCTATCGATGCCAAGAGTTTTCCTTTGGATGACCCATGTATAGCCCTAATTATCTGTAAAGGAGAATGAGAAGGGGTGGAATGTGGAACCAGCCAAACTTGGGATTGGACCATCATTGAGTTGTCCTGCTTTACGTAATTAACTTGAACTTTGCTTTTGCATTTCTAAGATGAGGATGACAATACTTTTCTTTCTTTCTTTCTTTTTTTTTTTTTTTTTTTTTTTTTTTTTTTTTTTTTTTTTTTTTTTTGTACCAGGGATTGAACTTGGGAACTTGTGCTTGCGAGGCAGGCAACAGAAACACTGAGCTAAATCCCTGGACGATAATACTTTTCTAATAGGATTGCTTCATGGATTGAAATTACAATCTTAGATAAGGGTCTCAGATACTACTTGGGGTAGAGCAAACATTGAAATGGTTTTTTTCTTCCCCTTTCCTACCTCTCAGCAATCATAATTTCTATCACTGTCAGTTTGCTCTTCTGCACAATATTTTGAGAACATCAAAGGTAGCCAGGTGAACTTTTAATTAAATTTAATTTATTCCTACATTTACTTTTAAAATAATTATTTAATCTCATCCATGATATGTGGAGTGAGCCAAAGTAAAACTTGCTTGCTATGGTAATTTCTTCAGTCCTGAGACTTTGATGCCTTTAACTTTCAGGTGAAGAATTCCAATGTTTCCAAGATGTGCAGGAGTCTGATTCAAACCCCTGCGGTTAAAAAAAAAAAAGTTAACATAGGATTCTGTTGTTAGTTGACTGACAGATTTTATTTGTAACATTGGTGAATATATTTTGAGCACATTTGCTTATATGATATATGCGATATGTAGAACATAGATTGCATGCGCGATGCTGTTTATCTCAGGAGTTGCTGGCATTAATAAGAGGTAGTGAATATCCCTCTTAATTGTTTTCATTTAGGTTTGATTTATATCGGCTGACTTGATGTAATTATTAATAAAACCTTCACTTATCCTCAGAAGTGATGACAAAAGTATTTATATGATATACTGCATGGTCAGCCTAGTAAGAGATCTCCCCTTAGTGCAGTGGTTTGCGGCACCTTTTGAAAGGTTCTGGGAATTAGTTGCCTTGACCATTTCCTATTCAGGGCCTGGGATTCCATTGTCTAGGCCTCTGGCACAGCAGGAACCGGTCTATCCAAGGGGCTGCTGTGATGAATGGAAAGATGCAGGGCAACCGAGGCTGGAGGGGTCAGATAATGGATGTCCAATTCTGCAGGACCCGCCGCTGTTCACAGTTCTGCCCTAACTAGTTAAAGATCAGCTTTATGAAAAATGACTTTCCATTTCCAACCTCTAATGAACGTAAAATTGTGCAAAGATGGATGAGATGGTGCTTCGTGTAATCCTTGATGAAACTGATTGGAGAAGGAGAACCATTTGTCTCTCCTGTTTGTTGGGGGCCTTGTTACATAAAATAGCTGTGTAATCATCCTAAACCAGAACAGCCCAGAGGGGGCAAGGGACAGAAACTTCTGAGTCTCATGTTCCTATCGTTCACAGCTGCTCGAGAGTAACAAAGAGGCAAATGTTCCCACAAGCACTTTCTCACGACAATACTCAGCACTCAGGCAGAATTTGGAAAAAAAAATCTTTCTGTGGATTTGTGAGCACTTGTGTGATGAATTTGACTCATAATTTGCCTGGATCAAAAAAGTCAGAGACAAGTCTCTGCCAGAAGGGTGTAGTTACCCTGAAGAAGTTAACCCTGGAGCTCATTCCCAGCTGTTGGACTGTTCACCTCTCCGAATGGGGGGAGCTTCATGTCTGCCAACTCCCTCGCTCTCTGGTGAGTTTGCTCTAGTGACAATTGGCTGTTAAAACAGCCTACGCAGCAACAGAGATGTGGGGGGATGCGTGGCCTGCCAGAAAACACCTGGGATAAAAAGCCGGGAAGTATTATTTGCTAGTTCTCTTTGTGACTTGGGGAAGTCACCTCATTTCCTTTTGATTCACGTTTATCACCTGATAATGAGACTCACAGAAGTGCTGTGACCCAAACACTGGCAGCCTCTTACCCACACCCGTTGCCTTCAATGCCCATCTCACTCTGTTTCTAGACTCTTTTCCCTACCTCTGTTTATAAAAAAAATGTAGTATTTTGAGAGGTAGCACAAAATGTCAGCTTTTCCATAAGAAAATTCCTAGGTTTTTTAGATGATGCTGGCTTACTCTGATGTTGGTGCTTTAATTTCTACTCTTTCATGGCCATATCCCATTATGATTGTCTACATTTTTGTTATCATTCTCAAAACATGTCCTAAATGCAATCCCCCAAACCACAAAATGAACAGAAAAGCTAATAAAACTCCCCCAAATCCACATTAACTCACCCAAGTCAGCTTTTTGTTTGTTTGTTTGTTTGTTTGAGACAGGGTCTCACTATGCAGTTGAGACTGGCCTTGAACTCACTATGTAGTGTAGACTGACCTAGGACTCATGGCAATCCTCCTGCCTCAGCCTCCCAAATCAAAATTAGGTTTGGAATGCAAAGTGTGTGCCACCATTATCTTTTAAAAAAATGACTTGCTATACATTGCTCTTTGCTTTCCTTTTCTCACTCAACAATTCTTTGTATAAATTTCTCCTAAATCAAAGATCAAAGTGTGGGATTATTTAAGATTCTTTTTTTCAAAATTTCCTTTGTTTCTATCAGATTAGCAATCTTAAAGTTCACTTTTATTCCAGTTCTTTAGAAAGGAACATTGAGTAGTAGCTGTTTTCCAACTTGAGCTATTTGCTTATTAAAATTAAATTCAGTCCCACCCTTGTATTTATTCTTTCAATTAGTCAGACTAGTACATTATTTGGAAATTTTGTTGTAAATGCTGGCTTTCCCCCACAATTTTGTTCTTGAAACATCTGTTTAGGGTGGGAACATGTAAGTCATAAAATAATTCCATAAATAATGTTCGGATCAAAACTCTGCCAGCTCAGCCTAATTTTAGATCCACGTTACGAATATTCTTTTACATTAATTTCACTTGCATCTGGCCTCTCCTCTCCTGTCTTTACTTTCCTCTTCCCAGGGAGAATCACAGTCTTCCTAATGTTACCCCCCTCTCTCACGTGCAGCACAGGTTTCTGTTGACTGCCTGGTGGTCTCTCCGTTTCCCCGGGTCTCACCTTTCTTCCTCACCCAGGACGGCAGTTAGAAAACTGAGTCCAGAATTTTCCATTAGATGCACAGAGCATGGAAGTTTCAACTTAATTTAAGTGTTAAGAATGAAACCTTCTTAATGTTTCCTGCTCTGAGTTACCTCGGGTAAAACCTAATTCTGGCTGGGAGCTTAAGGATGAGCAGAGAGCAGGATTAATCAGAGAGTCGAATCTCTTTGAGTTTGAAAACGAATCAGACCAGGAAGCCCAAAGACATCCTGGGATCTTATTTCTTTATTGCTCTTGTCTGTTTTTTCTTTTTGTAAATGTAGCATCTTTATCCCTATCCTATCCTACACCATACTTTCTTGCAAAGATCTCCGGGCCTCCACTTACACTTCAGTCTTCAAAGTAGCTGTCTGGGATTGTCCCGGCAAATCAGTCCGCACTTTTTCTCCCTCGCAAGTATTCAGCGGCTTGCCTGTGCGGCACCTTCAGGAACTGCTGTTGCTGATTTCTCTGAGAGCGCTTGCCTAATGAATATCTCCCCCACAAGCTTCCTCTTGGAAGAGGGGCCACACCATAGCGACTAAAAAAGGTTGGACCTCAGTACATCAGCTCTGATTGTGACTTCGCAGTGGTGTCCACTATGGGAGCTGCGGGCCACATGTGGTTATCAAGTACTCGAAATGAAGCCAACATGGCTCAGTTTGATGCTAAGCCATTTAGATTTAAGTAACCAAGCCGGGTGTGGTGGTGCACGCTTGTAACCCCAGCACTCAGGAGGCTGAGGCAGGAGGATCGCTGCGAGTTGGAGACCAGCCTCGGCTACCCGGTGAGTTCCAGAGCAGTCTGAACTACACAGTGAGACCCTGTCTCCAAAAAACAAAACGAAACAGAACAATTGAAGTAACCGCACGTGACTAGTGGCTTCCATACTGGACTGCACAGATGCTGACCAGGCTGGTGGGTGTACAGGAGAACGGAAGGAAGTGAGAACGGGCGGAAAAGGCAGCCACGGTCGTCACAGGTAATGGTGTGGCGTCTTTTCATACTCTCAGACCTACCTGTCACACTGTACACACCCCTGCTCTCCCACTGGCTGGATTGGGCTAAATGCAGGAGGAGAAAATCTGTACATTCCCAAACTACCCTGCAGTCTCTCCTCTGACCGAGACAATCACCTAATTCAGTGGAGCAGGGCTGAGTCGTACCCAGCCCATTTCACCCCTGCACACGGTCTTCCTCTGGGTGCCATGCAGTGTCGCCAGGGCCAGTACTTTGGTGTGGTCCCCTGAGTCACCAGGAAGTGGTAAATCTCCCTGAGCTAATTCCCCGCACTGGGAGGATATCCTGAACGTGCTGCAACCTGAAAAAAGCACATGTTTATGTTGCAGCACAAAAGCTCTCTGCTGGCTGCACAGTGCTTGTTAATCCAGGCCTCCCTTGAAGCCTGACTCAGTCGGTGGTAAGTAGAGAATCACATGCGTCTCCCAGAGGCTGGCTCTGCCCTCCCAAGGGCCATGGTTTCCGAGGATACATTGGTCTGAATCTCTCAAAGAATCCTTAGTTTTGGATGACAGAGCTGGTCACACACAATTCAGAACCGTCAGTCAGTTCCCTGGTCTGAAAATTGTGGCTGCAAAAATTTGCTCTTCTGAAACTGTCACCAGGAAGGACTCAGCACACTCTTCTGAGTGCCAGGCCCCACATGTAGCTGCAGACCCAGAAGATAGAAGTAAGCCCTTAAATGTGTCCCACAGCAAATGGGATGCCCCGGGACACCTCAGGGAGAAAGACTTCCTGACCTTACTAAACCCAACACAAAGATATGAGCGTCCTTCTCAGTTGTCTACATGTTTTTTTCTTGATACTGGGAGCCGAAGTCTTAAGTAGTTATGACACTATCATCTCTATGAAACCTGCCTTTTCCATTGGATAAGATATGGATATTTAATTTACTTGGCTAGATGAGACAAAATTATAGGAGATAGGTCATATTATTTTTGGTTGCAGTAATATCGTGGAATAAAGTAATTTTTACATACATTTTTTTCATTGAATTTCTGTACCATTTCAAATAGTTCCATGAAGCTTCTTGCAGTGGAATCCTGCAAAATATATATATATATAATTTATATTAATTAATATAAATATATATTAATTTGACTTAGAAGAAAAAATAATGGATTGATATTAAAAATATTTAATACTTTTGGGCCTGTTGTTTATCTGAGAAAATAAATAGATCCCTATCCCACACCACACAGAAAGATAATCCAGACAAATTTCAACACAATCGTGACAAATTAAGGAAGCAAACAACAACAGGAATTCTAGGGAAAAAGAGTTCTTAATTTAAATAATTTTAAGCAGGAAGGGCTTTCCTAAGAAAAATTTCAAAGTCCAATTTTATAAAGAAAAAGATAGAAAATGTTTATGATTTAAAATCTCTAAATGTAAAGGTACAAGATCCCAGTAATGAATGTAACTGTACTGTCTACCTAGAATGTAGCAATAAATTCAATAAAAAAAATCTCTAAACATACGATGAAGGACATCATAGGTAAACTATAAGCAAATGGTTGAAACATTTTAATCAGCAATAAAAAGCACAGATAAATGATTAATACTTACAATAAATATTTATATAGATTAATAAGAGAAAGGTAAACAAGTGCATGTAAAAATGGTCAAACATCATCCCACAGTAAGACATTTATAGAAGGCAACATACAGATGGCCAATAAGTAGCTGCAGGTATGTTCACTCCTGCTGACAATCACACAAACGCAACTTTGAGTAGCACTGCCTTGCCAATTGCTTATTATATTGACAAATATTTCAAAAATAGCATGCAGTGCTGTTCAGGGTAAGAGAAGTGGGTACCCTCCTAGGAATCTGAATTAGAACAACCTATTTTGCTGTAAAACTTTGAACCCCCACAAATGCTATTGCAATATCATCATGGTGTAAATATTTGGGTGCACATAGAAATGGCAGGAGGTTCCCTGCCTACCACAGTTACTCTTTCTTTCACTTTCTTACCCCTTGGATATTTATGAAGAAATATGGCTTTATTCAAATGTAGCGTTGATAGGTATGGTGGTGAATAATGTTAGTAATGTTTGAAATACAATTAGGTCTGTGGGTTCCAAGCTGGAGAGCAGATGAAAGGAGCGGGCATCACTGATGACAGCCAGGGCAAAGCTTAATGAGCGAGGCAAACTGCCTGAACACCGCCCTCAACCCTCAACCCCAGAGAAAAATGCAGTGTACTTTTTTGTGTCAACAGACAAGAAAAAGAGAAAGGGTCCAAGTGAATCTGAGGTAGGTCACATTCTATCCTTGAATTTGACTCATTATTTTTAAAATTAACTGCTAAGAATGAGCAGAGATTGCGTTAAATTGGAAAGTGGCTGAATTCCCTTCAACTTTTGAGTAAGGAGGGGTTTATTTTGGTTTTGATTTTACTCTCAGCAGGACTGGGCTAACTGGGTTCAATTTTAGACAGAGTTGCCTTTCAGTGTGTTCAGTGTCTCCTGTGGTGAAGTGACAGGAAGGGCAAGGAGATGTCTATGCAGTGGCCACTTCGCTGGCTCTTATCCAGATGACCCACTGGGTCACCAAGAGGTTGAGCCTTTTCATTTTCTCAGCGCAGGCTCTCTGAGGGTACTGAGGTCACTTGTAAGAGAAGGTAAGCTTCTAAGGACAGGCAGAAAGGGGGCTCATAATACACCGCAGCCATGAAGTCCTTCCTCGGAGGGGGAAAGAGCAGCTCTATTCTTAGCTGTGCATTCTCAGTTTAACACTTTTGTGTGAAGTTCTCTCATGTCCTGATCCCTTATGTGTCATAATTTCAGAGTCCTTGGGGGAAGTCAAGGCATAGGACAAAGGGTTCTGCTTTTGAATGCTGGATCTTCTGTTCCATGTCTTTCCCTCTCTCCACATCGTTGGAAAGTGGGGCAGTCATGTGTGCGCCACTGGGAAGACGGATGGCTGCTTGATCAAAATCCCCTTGTCTTCTAGGCACCTCTGCCTCCACTTGGAGATGAAGTTGTGCAAATACTTCTGAGCTCTGAAGCTTCGCCTGCTTCTCATGATCTGTACATTGATCTACATTTCACTTCTATTACTGTACTTTGATACATCTCCTCCCTCTTTTCTAACAGATGCCTCCTTCTGAAAAATCCTGCCAACCAATGCTCTGTATTTGCCTTCTACCTAAAAACTTTGACCCTCTTAAATCAAACAAATAGAGAGAGCTAGTTTAGTTGCTTGAAAGTGGAATCAGGGAGCAAGGCCACTGGGAAGCAGTCAGTTCTCGACCTCTCCGCAGACTGCGTCTCATCCCACAACTCTTCCTCTGTGTTTGTAGACGCATCAAGCTACGCCAGGACAGAGCAGGGAAAAAAGCGAGTGAAGCAAGAACATTTCATGATCAGGATCATTTATGGGATTACAGGGTCCTATGAGCGAGGGGTGGAAGTGGTCTTCTTTGCGGAGTCCTTGGCTCATCTCCCACATTCTCATTTGAATAAATTTTCATTTGCATTAAATAAATTCGAATGAAATTGGCTGAGTTCACTAAAAAGGTGAACTAAGATGTATGCAGCAATTTCCAGGAGGCTAAAATGAAATGTATGCAACTATCTCTGGATTCAACGATAAAATGAACCTTTAAACTGGCATCTGAAATAAAAGCAGGGCACTGAGCTCCTTTGCATACTACTATTTATGCAAAATAATAAAATTAATGTATGCAAAATAACACTGGTATTTTAAATTCTGTACACTGGTTTATAGGCATCTCGGCCTTTTGGCACAAATCCTCATTTAATATTCATACCAACTTTGGAGAGTCTAAAATATTCTGATTTTGCAGTTTAATTATCTTAGGTGCACAGAGGTTTAACCAGCTTTCACAGTAACACAGAGCTGGTAAATATTAAAGCAAGGAGTCAGTGACGAGGTAGGCCAAGGACAGCACCAACCAGAGCCCAAAGAGTAAAGGTCCTTCTAATCCATATCGTAGATGTAGCACCTAATATTTCCAGATGAACTAAGTCACTTGTCACTGCCTGCTGTGATGAGCCTGTTTTTAGGGTCTGCCAGCCTTCATTGCTTCATTGTTACTCAGGGGTCAAGAGCGTTATCATAACACGGCACGTGTCCTTCAACAGTTACAGCTTGAAGTGTCGAATAGAACAGAAGCCAAGCATGAAGTCATATTATATTAGCGTTTTCTCAAAGCAAAATTGGCCCTCTTCCTGGCATTTTTATTTATAAGAATTAAATATGAATCAGGTGTTGACTGTTCAGCCAAAATTACAGAATTGATTGAGTGTGCATTTGAGATGGCAAAAGATAAAAACAAAAATCATCCTCTAATTATAGACAATTGACAAGGTGGAGAGGACTTACTTAAGGTTTCTCAGCTAGCATCTAGGAGAGGCTGATTCCCCCTTTTTACCTCCTCTTAGAATATTTCTATAATCTCTCCCCTCATGCTAGCATGACTCAATTTCACACAAAATTTTGCTCCTGATGTTTCTGAGATAGTACCAACTGTACACGCTGGAGATAGAAGGAAACATGATTTTCCTTTGTTGAAATTGTATAGGTTATGTCTTGAAAAATTTAGATTCCTGTAACAATGGAAACTTAAGAGTGATTTGTTGTGGCTTCTAGCTTTATGGAGTCGGAGTCAAAAGAGACCAGGGAGGTTGCCTAGCAGTGCTGTTTTATATTTCAGTGGACAGAAGGATGACTCTGAAGGATTAACCAAGATAGGCTGGACCTTTCTGACAATTTCCTTGAGAAATCATAATTCTTAGTGTCAGAAGTGAGTCTGCAGTGGTTCTAAGCAGGTCTAATTCTTTCTTTTTTTGGATCCTTTTTGACTCTACTTACAAGTTTTAGTTTGTCCTGCATTCCCAATATCTAGTATACAGTGGACTTTTGACTTATGAACTCAATTCATTCCCGAGGGCTGGTTGTAACTCAAGTCGGTCAATTGAAGTCTCAGGCTCCTCTACACAGCCTTCAGAGACTCTCTCCTGTACACAGGCAGATTTCAGGGTCCTTAGAGAGACCGTGGCCCAGGATTTCTCAGTTAACCCCACACAGGAAAAGATGTTGTAATGTTCCTTTCAGAACTCTTGAAGGGCTAAATCTGTATCTGAGACTATCTGGAAGCACAAGTGGCCAGTGTTTGGGTCACAACTCAAGACTTTGATAGTAAGTTAAAAACTAAAATTCCAGTCATAACCCAAGTTGTTTTTATGTCAGGTGGGTTGTAACTTGAGGGCCCGCTGTATCTGGATGCATCTTTTTCTGCCTCTCTCTCCTCTGTGGATCAGATGTATGACTTCTGTTTGCAAGGATGTCACTGAAGACATTTTTTCCTCTCAAGAACATACCTCCGCACACTTACTTTTGAAATGATATTTCCTACTTTAGCACCTCTTGCAAATAGTTAGTGTTTTTTTTATGGACTTTGCAAGGAGCCCAGTTGGGTGGTGGAACCAATATTTGAACAAGCTGATTTTATTCACTGTGGTGTTCTCTTCATGGAGAAGAATCGAACTATTCACCCACAGCACAGGTTTTAAAAACTCTGAGCCTTATTTTTCTGTAACTGGACCCCACTTAGTTCTAGTTTTTGTATTCAGCACTATAAGCTCCTCCAGACCCCACACCCTTGTACCTGATACCCTCAGATCACCTGGGGGCCTGAAACCCTCAGATCACCAATAGCCACGTCCCAGAAGTTGGGTTTGGGCCCTTCCAGAGGCTCATCTGTCTTCCTTCGTCACAGCACACGCCTCATGTTGTGCGAGGAGGGACAAGTGTGAGGAGCCTCTTGTGTGAGCAGGCCCTGCCACCTGCACCCCGAGTTCTCCTTCCCTCGCATCTGCCAGTCGGCTGCCCTTCCCAAACCTCTGCTGGGCCTCCAATGCCTCCCACACCTCCTCTGGATTTGTGCGTTGCCATCCTTGCCTCCTGGATGGCTGCTGGGCTTTGCTCTGTTTCTTGGTACTGAAAATTTTGACGCCCTTCCACCCATTCCAGTGTTTCTTCTTCCTGACAATGGTTGTTTTTTCCTCCATAGATTCTTAGCACTGTACTTTCTGTCCCTCCTTCCCTCTTTCTTCCTTTTCTCCCTTTCTTTCTTGGCTCTTTGTCCCTGTCCCTCTTTCTTAATGGGGCCAAGATAAGAATCATGTATATATTTTAAAATAGCTCCAGGTAATAGTAAATAATATTTCATGTCATATCCTTGTCTATACTCATTGCCCTACATTTCAAGGGGGAAATATTAATCAGCAAAAAATCTGGAACTCTCTGAATAACATATGATATAATATCCTTGTCTTCTGCTACTGAAATAGAACTAAAAGCATTTGACATCATGCCTAATATTCAATACTTGACTGAATTCTAAGCTAATGTTGCATAAGGATTGGTGGTATTTTAAAATCTTTGATGTGACTATCTCACTTTAAAAGTTGTGAAGTTTCTTTTGGGGATTTTGGTCTGTTGGGGTGGTGGTCTGTTGCCAATCTATAATTGAGATTCTTTGATGAGGTTATATTTTTATGTTAAACTTCATATCCACTACTTATTATATTTTCTTATTTAATTTTAAGTGTTCTTTTTTCATAATTCAAGTAGAATCTCTGTTTAAAAAGCATGAGTCACATTATTTTATTAAGTATCCAACATAGAAACATGAAACGATACCCTATTTATATAGGATATGTTTCAATAATAACAATAATAGTAGCAACAACAACACCAATGATAAACTGCTTTATTAGGTCTTCTCATTAATACCAAACCACCAGTAATCATTACTTTACAGACTTATTTTAATTTCCAAATTTGAGATGAATACACTCTCAGACTGGACATAAATCTTTGCATTTATAGTGTTCTGAGAGGTTGGTTATTTAAATTCCTCAAATTTCTCTCTTTATCCCCTTGCTGCTTTTGTAGAAGACGCAGAAGTTGATTTACCTTACCTGGCCATGTGAGCATGTTAAATGAGAACCTGGCTTTCTGCTCTGGTATCCCTAGTGCCCCTGTTCTGTCCCTTTGTCTAAAATCAGCAGAAAATGAAAATGAGGGCCTGGGATTTAGCTCAGTGGTTCTGCTGCTTACCTCCAAAGTACAAGGTCCCAAGTTTGATCCCTGGCACCAAAAAAACAAAACAAAGAAAAAAGAAAAGAAAATGAAAATGAGAAAACCATGGGCTACCCAGGAATCTCTAGGAATCCATGCAAAGACTCTATGGAAGAGAAACAATTATTTTTCTGCCTCGGAAACACATAGTTTACTACACTTACCTTGAATTGTGAATTGGAATGAACTCCTATAGCTTCGATTTGTTTTTTTGAGACAGGGTCTCACTATGTAATTGAGACTGACCTGGAACTCACTATGTAGCCTAGGCTGGTTTCGAACTCACAGCGATCTTTCTGCCTCAGCCTCCCGAGTGCTGGGATTACAGGTGTGCGCCACCACGCCCGGCTTTATAGCTTCCATTTGTACACTTTTGCTCATTAGCAACTTTTATATAAAACAATGTTGGCTTGATAAGACTTCTTTTATTATGTTATATAAAATTAACTTTACTTCTGTTTTCTGGAAGAGATTGTGAAGAATTATTATTTTTTCATAAGCATTTGTTAGAATTCACCAAATTCACTTGGTAAAAGGAGTTGGGCCAGATGCCTTGTTTTGAGGAACATTTAAATTCTTGATTCAATTTCGTGAATAGATGTAGGACTCCTTAGGCTACCTCTTTCTTTTCATGTGATTTGGTAGCTTGTCTTCCTAAGAGTCAATCCATTTTATCAAAGTTATGAGACTTGGCATTCCTTTCTTACTTTTTTAATGTCTGTGAGATCAGTAGTGATGACTTCTCTTTCATTTCCAAATCGATCATTTCTTTGTTTTTCTTGGTGAGCCTGGGAAGGGATTTTTTTCAATTTCACTGATTTTTTGAAAGAACCTGTCTTTGATTTCAGTCATTGTCTCTAACATTTTCCCTTTGACAATTTTATCAATTTGTGCTGTGATTTTTATTATTTCATTTTTATCCTGTTTGCTTCAGGGATAACATGCTTTTCTTTCTGTAGTTATATAAGGTAGAAGCTTAGGTTATTGATTTTTGCTCTTCTTTACTAATATATGCATTGGATAGTATAGACTGCTATAAGCATAGATTCTATGACATTCCATAAACTGATGAGCTTTCTTTTAATTTTCATTTAGTTCAAAGTATTTTTAGATGACTTTGAGAGTACTTTAAGCTACATGCTATTTAAAAGTGTTATTTAATTCAAACAGTTGGTGACTTTCCAGTTATCTTTCTGTTACTGATTTGTAGGGTGCTCTGAGAACATTTTTCATATGATTTTTATTTTTTAAAGTTTGTTGTGTATATAGACTAAAATATGTTCCATCTAGATGACTGTCCTTGTAAGCCTGAGAATGTATATACTCTTGTTAGGTTCAGTGTTTTTAAAATATCTATTAGTTTCAGTTGATTAATAGGCCATTCAAATCATATATCTTTACTGGTTTTCTGTCAGTTTCATCTATTCATTACTGAAAGTTTGGTGGATTTGTCTATTTCTTCTTACAGTTTTATCAGCTTTTACCTCATGCATTTTGATGTTTTCTGGTGTTAAAACAAATTTTCTTAGAGAACTGACTGCTATCATTTAGGCAATGTCTCTATCCCTGATAATTTTCTTTATTCTAGAGCTTAGTTTGCCTAAAATTAAGAATCTATCCAAGCCTCATTTTGATTGGTATTATTGTGGCACATTTTCATTCCTTTACTTTTAACCTATTTGAGCCTTTTAAAGGCTGTATTTCTTATAGATGGATGTGATTGGGCTTTATGTTGTATTCATTCTGGCAATCTTTGTGTTTTCATTGGTGCATTTGGTCCATTCATATTTAAATGTTTATTACTAAGTTGAATTGATATCTGCCATCTTTGTAACTAGTTTTTGTTTATTGTATTTGACCTTTTTTTTTCCCTTTGCTTTTCTATCTCTTCTGGTTTTATTGAGCATTTTGTATTATTCTGTTTTATTTCTTCTGTTAGCACATCAATCGTACTTCTTTAAAAATGTTAGTGGCTCTCTGAGAATATATAATATACTCTTTTTTAAAACTACCTGGAGTCTCTCCTTAAAAATCCTTTCCTGCTTTACCCATCATACATGTACCTTATTTCAGGCTCCCAGTCCCTCCCTCCTATCCATGAGATGTTGCTGCCACACAGTTCACTTACACACGTGCCCTCCTCCATCGGTACATTGCTCCTCTTACTGCTATAAACACACAGTTATCAGATTACCCACTGAGGAAGAAGGAAAACAATTTACTTAGCCTTTATGTGCTCCACAGAGGCACTCTTGAAGGAGAGGTCATCATTAATGATCATACTTTGATCTAAGTTTCTGACCTATATTATTTTCCCGATAATTGAATAACTTTTTGTATCTCTGAAATTTTTTCTTCAGGCCACTTCTGCCCATAATGAATTGCTTCCATTTTTTTTTCTTGTTTGCCTGAGAAATTATTTATTTCACTTTCCTGTTGTCGTCGTCCAAGAGCCCACTTGTGGAACAAGGTTTGGGAGCTTGGACTGGGAGGGCAAGGCACAGAATCACCAGGCAGACTCCAGGGAGGTTTCCGGAAGCTTCCGCTTTATTCAGGAAACGCACAGGCTTATATAGGGACAACCATGAGGGAGAGCATGGGAGGAGCATTTAACATTTGGCCGCATCTTATGGGAGGCACGGTGGAGTGATTTTTCTTGGGCGAGGTGAAGGACTCACGGACTAGGGGAGGAGGTGCAGCCTCTTGGACCCAGCATCTAAGCACTTAGGCGAGTTAGCTCAGCCTTAGCAAGGTCTCCGAGTTAGTTCAAGAGAAAGGAGTGTGGGGCACCTGGCCCAGCCAGGCTTGAACGTCTTCCATACTTTTTCTTTTGAGGATTAATTTCCCAGGACATTAGTTATGAATTCTGGGTTAACATTTTTCTGTCAATATTGATTGATTAATGCCTCATTAACCTTGGAAAATTCTTGGTTATTATTACATTATTTATTTTTCTGTTTTGTTATTTACCTTCTGGCATTCTAATTACATGTATAACTTTAAAAATAAGTCCCATAGTTCTGGGATGTTCCGTTCTGCTTTTTTCCATTAAGCTTTTTCTGTGAATTTCAGTTTAATAAGTCCTTATTGACCTGTCTACAGGTTTACTCATTCTTTTCTCAGCTGTGTTGAATCTGTTGATGAGACCATCAAAGATATTCTTCATTTCTATTGTGCTTTTGGTGTCTAACAAGTTATTTTATTTATTTATTTTTTTCGGTACCAGGGATCGAACTCGGGTCCTTGCACTTACGAGGCAGGTGATGGAACTGAGCTAAATCTCTGGCCCTCTAGCAACTGATTTTGATTCTTTCTTAAAACTCTTTCTTATTTTTTCCCCAAGACATATCATGTAAAGGTGCAAGATCCCAATGATAAATGTAACTGTATTGTTTGCTTTAAATGTACCAATAAATTTAATGGGGAAAAGAAAAACTCTTTCTTAGAGTTTTCGTTTCTTGCCTGGCCTGCCTATTTTTTTATTTTTTTAAGCAGTGACGAAGTTCATTTCAAAAAGTAAAAATGAAGAATGAGAGACAAACTGGCTCTGCAGAATGAGCTTGGGTTGAGTGAAAGAGGAAAAAGCAAAATAAAAATATACCCTGGGGGGAAGCAAGGCAGCCCACAGTGAGGAGAGTCACTCACTAGACAGATGACTAGATTCTTAGCCTGCTTTTTCCAGTAGGGCCTTTAACACACTAATTATAGTTATTTAAAATCCCCTTTCTGATAGTTCCAATATCTGTGTCATATATGTGTGGTTCAAAAGCTCACTTTGTCTTTTAGAATTGTGTTTCCTTCTTTTGGTTTGTCTTCTGATTTTTTGTTTTGTATTGGGTAATAGCAATGGGTAAGTAGGTTTTGCCATGAGGATTTATGTTTATCTACTTGGGAGTGGGTTATGTTTAATGTTGCTTATAGATGTAGGTACATTCATTTAGCATCTTTGTTTTTGTTTCACCCACCTCTTCATTTGTGGGTATTTGGTTTACTCTTCCACAAAGACAAATGTTCCCTTGATGCTCTTATGTTTGTGATAGCAATTATTACACTCCACTTGTACTGTGATGTGGTTGTTAGGTTTGTATGGATGAGGCTATCCTTAATCTTCTCATTAAGTCTCAGTATTTATTAAGTCATGTGTGTGTGTG
Source organism: Fukomys damarensis (assembly GCF_012274545.1). Classification (NCBI taxonomy): domain Eukaryota; kingdom Metazoa; phylum Chordata; class Mammalia; order Rodentia; family Bathyergidae; genus Fukomys; species Fukomys damarensis. The sequence continues at coordinate 13,368,701 of NW_022900919.1, read as the reverse complement.
TGTGTGTGTGTGTGTGTGTGTGTGTGTGTGTAATTTGCACAAATGTTTCCCCATTGGTGTAGCTTTTCCCCCCTCCTTGTTTCTACCACCTTTCTGGCTGCAAAGTTCATCATCTATTTCCTTGAAATTCTGATCAATATTGACTATGGTGTTTTCCAAGGCCCAAAATGAGACTGGAAAGCCAACTCTGGGACGGTTTCCTTCTTTGTAACTGATGGAATAAGGCTGCAGAATTGAGCTCTAGCAAGGTCCTTTTTGTTGGGGAGTAGTGCTTTGCTTTGCAGAATCTTAGAGCATATTTTATATCGATTTCTTAACTTCACTTGTAGCCATGAGAATGTATTGTCCATGTTCACCACGAGACACTAGTAGAGTTTTGAAGAAAAGGTCCATGGAAATATGGGAGCTCTCTGAGGCTCTCAGCAGTTTCTCACTCAGGCTAATGTACCTCAGCCTCCTGCAAGTCAATAAAATCACCACTATGGTGTTGCTGTATCTCTCTCAAGGGGCCTGTCTCTCCAGATTTGGAAGGTGGTCCTCCATGTGACCACTTGGTAGGTCCAAGAAAAAGCTTTTGATTTCCACTTTATTCAGATTTTCCTTGTTGTGATGGAATCAATAACTTCCAATATGTTAACATGCTGGAGCTGCAACCAGAACATACATTAGCTACTTCACTTCCAGAAGAAGGTGGTATTATTGTGAGGGGCAAATGCTAGGAAGAGGTTTGTGATATGGGGGGAATCAAAGGCCCTGGGATGTCAAAAGGAGGAAGTTTTGGTAATACCTTGAGTTTGATGAGGTTTCCTCAAGTTTCTAGTCTCAGATAAAGAGTCTATGGAAATAAAATAGTTTTCCAAAGTAAGAAGAAAAAAATGGGAGATTAGTTTTCATTACAGGAGCAGAATATGGCACTTCTGTTGCCTAAACTACAAAATCCTTTATCTTCTCATTTTCCACTTCTAAAATCCCTCTTGACATGTAATATTCCACTATTGAGAATCTGGGGAAAAGGGAAAATGTAAAATGATGATAATACAGCGGACCCTTGAGTATAACCAGCCTGACCTACAAACAACTTGGGTTATAAATGGAATTTTAGTTTTAAGTTATAGTCAAAGTCTTGAGTTATGACCTGAATGCCAGCCACTTGTGCATATCCTTTCCTGTGTGGGTTAATTGAAAAATCCTGGGCCAATGTCTAAGGACACTGAGATCTGACTGTATACAGGAGAGAGACTTTGGGGGATGTGTAGAGGAGCCTGACCCTTCAATTGAGCAACGTGAGTTACAACCAGCCCTTCAGAATGAACTGAGTTTGTAAGGCAAGGATCCAAAGTAACGATAATAAAAAATAAACAAAAAATTGTATAAAGTTATTACAAGAAGAATCCATAAATGAATATGAAAACTTTAGCTGATGCAAATTCTGGTATAAAGTCATCAATAGGAAGAAATTATAATAAAACACATTGTTATATATTGGGTATCATTAAATAAGCAATTTCATGTATGTCTCACAACATAAAATGTCAAAAATAAGAAGATATAAAATGATAGTTAATAGAGTTTAGAAAAGAAAAGGAAGAGAATGACAACCATTTTAGAATGAAAGGTTAATTTTAAAGTGTCCAAAGAAGAATACATATAATAGAGTGGATAGTACAGAGACAGAGAGAAGCAAAAAACTGAACTATGCAAGAATCTAAAGAATTAGACTACCTGTTCTCACTCTATTGGAATAACAGTAACAGAACATAGCCCCCTGTTTTTATAAACAATTATAGAATGACAAAAATATTTGGATAAAAACATTGACAAATATTTTATTTACAAATACTGAGGGGGTGAAGGGAGGGCAGGGATAAGGGGAAAAATGAGAACCAAGTCCTGTCGTGTAAAGGTACAAGATCCCAATGATGAATGTAACTGTACTGTATACCTAAAATGTGCCAATAAACTCAATGAGAAAAACAAAACAAAACACTGAACAGCAGACAGTACAGGGTTATGGTCCCTAAAGAATGGAAACACTGGAGGAAAAATTTACCTTCACCCCGAGTTTTTGACTGGGGCTCATCTAACACTATTACAGTGAGTACTGGAATCCATGAAGAGAGTAAAAGTTTCTCTGGGTGGAAGAAACAGAGACCAGAGTTGGGGGTTACTGTGAGGCTGAAATGTGTAGCATGTAATGTCAGAGAAGAGTATATATTTGGTAAAGATATTTCCCAAATCTGCAAAGGGCCCTCTTAAATCTTTGGTTCACTGCTGATCTGCACATATACAATGTGTTGTTGTTCCAGTCATGGCAGAGACTGGGGGACTGTGTCCTGATCTGTCTTAGAGATCACCTAGAGTTAAGAGATGCTGAATTTCTGACCAGCCAGTTTTGAACATCTCAGCTGGGCATTTAGCTGAGATTCTGAAAACTCCCTGCCTACACTTTCCCTAGTTATAGTTTTTTTTTAACTTGTTTAAAATAACTAAAAATAAGCCATAGAACAATCAAGCTTATCTTCTAAAAATTATCTGCCAGAAAACATCTCAAAAATTTTCAGTTGAAAACAGATAAATTTAGGTTCTTAATTCCATAATATACTAAGAAAAGTGCTATATCTGAGAAGAAGGAAAAGGTAAACCACAACTGAAAGAAAAAATTGATAAATAGAAAAACCTTAAGGATAAAACATATACTGAATCAGCAGGCAAATTTTAAAGTAGTTATAAATGCTTGACATTTAAAAGAGAAGGTAATATAAATAATGACACAGTAGGCAATATTAACAGAAAAGTGGGATGAGTTAAAGAGAACCAAGTAGAAATGTTAGGACTAAAATATACTGTACCTATTTTTAGGTAGGAATAATAGCACATCAGATAATGTAGAAGAAATATCAATGAACTTGAATAAATAGCAACAATAACTATAGAAAGTAGAGCCAAGAGAAAAGTAAAGTGTGAAAAAAAAGCCAAGATAGTATATTGGTAATCTAGCAGACAAAAATGAGCTGTCCAATAGAGATATTGATGCCCGTAATGGTCCTGCAGAAATAACTTGAGATTATTGAATCTTTGGAAAAAAATTATTGCTTTACTCTTATTCTTCACTTTATTAAAGATAATTTTAAAATTTTTACCTTTTATTGAGAGTATCTGTAGGTTTTGGTTGGACTGCATCATCAGGATATTTTTGAGAATTTTTCTTTGTCTCTGGTTGGAACTATTTTACTCCAAAGTTGTTTGATTGTCTTTGAATTAATCCTGCTTGGCTTTTGCAGAGTTTCTCAATCCTATGGCTGGATGCTTTACTTCTGCTTTGGAAATGTCTTAGTTGTTATACATTCAAATACTGTCCCATTCTTCTCCAGCTTTCTGGTCCATTCATTCCATGCATATTAGGACTTATCACTATGCCCCATCTACATGATATTCAGCCAGGTTTATCTATTAATTTATTTTTCATTTCACTCATTCTCTAGTCTGTTAAACTCATTTTCTGAGTTAATTTAATTTCAGTAAATAGTTTGTCAGTCCTGAAATTTACTTTGACTCTTTTTTATAGACACTAGTTTTCAGGTAAACTTTTGCTTCTATTTCTTGATTGTCTCAATCACCTGGTTATTTTAAGCATGAGTCTCACTATTTAGCCTATTTCTATTGTTTAATTTTGCTCAATTGTTCCTGTTCATTTGAGTAATTTTCAAAAATTTGTACTACTTAGGAAATGTGATGTAATCTAACACAGAGGATTTAATCTTTTCTTGTTGGGAAGTTAGGGTGTTGGTCAATAATCGAGATGCGGTGAAAGCCGCATTTTAGGTCTGGCTAGACCTGGTCCATTTTCAGTTTCATCTCAGTTGAGGATGATCCCCTGAGATTTCATGTTGAAATTGTCCTGTCTTTGGTGGAAGCTGATAAGCAACCCTCAGAATGACAGTCTAATAAACCTGCCCAGAAACATAACGTCTGGTTCTATTTGTATTTGTCATCATTTCTGAATCTAAAATTCTTTCATATTTTATGGAATATGGTACCTTGGGACCTATACAGACCGTACACCAAACATGTGCAAAAGCCCTTTTGGAAAGCCAGAATGACCACGAAAGTGACTTTGAAAGAAGTGACTTTGAAACTTTGAACTCTAGGACTGTATGACTGTGTAATAATTTTGATAGGATCCAGGTGCCAAGGTGAGAGCATTTGCTACATGCAGATTCACTTATTTATCGGGGTTTTATATATATTAGTATCAAAGAACAGGGGAAATAAATGAGTGAGCTCTATGTTACAAAGCCTTGAGACAACATGAGCATCCAGTGCGAGCGCACTTCCTCTGACAAGCTCAGGACCTCACACTGGCGCACAGTTTTGCACATCGGACGTTTCCAGCCCATCTTTTTGGCTTGAAGGGCATCTAGCGAACCTCAGTGGGGAACCCACCAGGAGACGGAAAGCACATTTGTGTTTGCCTTGTATTTTGTTGCTTATGCTCGTTAATGGTTTTGCCACAGGCATGATCCACACAATCTTTTCTGGCCACAAGATTGCTGTTGGGTTTCCTCTATAATATGAATAATTTGACTGTAGGCACGCACGTCGTCTGGTTGCGGTTAGTTTCAGTCTCTCACTATGGAGGAAGCTCTGCCCTGGTGGGGGCACGGAGTCTCCTCTCATGAATACTCAGGCATTTGTTTCACAAGAGGCAAAACTTCCAAGGATGAGACAAGCCCTAGCCGGATAACTGAAGAGTAATGGGATGGTGAGATGAGAGAAGCCACCACGCTCTCCAGGGAGGACAGCCACAGCTGGTCTGGTCTGTTAAAGTAGTGAGTTGCTGAGAAAAGAAAGTATGTCAAATCTCCAATTGTACCCAGCTGTTCACCACCTCCAGATGGACAGGGAGAGTTTAAATGCTCCCTTCCTCAACTGGACAAAGAAGACATTATTCTACACAAATGTCTGTTCTGAAATGTGTGTAGCAGCTGCAGATTGGATGTCTTGGTGATAAGCCTAACCAAAAAGTTCTTGAAGTAGAAGCTTCATAAAGAAAGGGAATTTTTAGGTTCCACAAACTAAAGACAAATTACTTTGGTGTGCCTCACGAGCTGCTGGGCCACTCTGTCTGCTGTCGCTTTCCCAAATACAATGGTAAATCCTTGGGTCTGTAAGGAGGAGACTTTTGCTGTTAGCTTCTAATTTTTCCACAAGAAATCTTATTTCCTTTGTTCTGGAAAGCCATGTTTGCAACAAGATCCCACAAGGGGGGAATTCTTGAAAGTGTTTTAAAATTTATAAGAGCTATAATCTCTTGTTGTTAATTCTCAAACTCCTTTGTGATTTGCACTTGAAAATCCAGTCACATGAACAAAATAAATTAAAGCATTTTTTTTTGTTCTTGGGAAAACAAATTCACTTATTATGGTATGAATATAATAACTATATTGCTTTCCATTTTAAAAAAGGCAAACTTTTGAGATGAGACCTCATTTGGAAGAAACTAGAAAGTGGAATGGAATTTTTACTTCAAATTTGCACAAAACTCAGAGAATATAGTTCTCCTTTTGAAAAATCACTTTCTTCCTGGATCTGTCTGTAATAAATGAACTTGGTTTAGACAGCCAGAGACACTCAATGACTTTCAGATGACTGCATGACTTTCCCTAGGCAATTTCACTGGCTTGATAGAACCACTGGATTCTTTTCCTTTTTTCTTTTCTTTTTTTGGTTTTTGGTACTGGGGATCGAAAGGGTTCTTTTTCTTTTGGTTCACAATCCAAGGTCATCATCTGCTTTCTTTCAGCTCACTGTTTTAATTTCAGAGGAGGCACAAATGAGAAACCCCTCCCACAACTCTGAAAGGTCTCACTCTGCCCACTACTTAAAAAACAAATAAATGTTTTCTTTTTCCATCCTTAGGTGGGGCTGTGCTGCTTTGCATTCTGGGATACAGTTTCTCTAGGGCAGAGATTTTTAACTTTTTTTGTTGGTTCATCTATTTATTGAAAATTGGATGAATATATAGATTGTCTGCATTCTCCCTCCACGTGCATACCTATCTAAAATTTAGCTTTCAATATGCAGGTTGCTGTGAAGCTTCCTGAGTATATTTTATGTACACCAAGTGGGGAATCCCTGCTTTCAGAGCATGTGGAGTAGATATTCAAAGCTAAAGCTTTGGTGAGAGACAAACATAATTTTGGGAACCACTTCTGCCGCTTAATAACTGTGGGACTTTCAACAAAATAATTAAAAATATCAGTGCATCAGTTTCCTCACCTATAAAAGGAAGGTTACAGCACATACCTAATGGTTATGCTATGGGGGTGTGTGTGTGAAGTGCTATGTAAACCCTGAGAAAGGAAGACAGGCATCACAGTCTGTAACCTTGTACTGTGGCTCACAAAACAGATAATGTGCTTCAAACCATGACACACAGCACAACTATCAAAACTCAAGTTGTTTGAATACGAGCTCCCTCCAAACTGCATATTCTGAGGTGATCTTAGGAAACCCTGCTTCCCCATCGCCCTACAGAGACCCGTGTGTTCCCAAGATAAGGCCACTGCCCCATCCAGCAAATCATCTGATTTACCAGTCCCTGCCCAGGTCCTGATTAATGACTGTCCTCGACTTAGACAATAACTTTCATTTCCCAGTGCCCCATTTGAGACTCTACTCATACTTTAGAGGATCCACACATTTCTTTAGTGGTCTTTGCGTGTGGGCTTCCATAACTACTAATGCCCCTGGAGTGCAGGAATTGTCTTTTCCTCTTGTCTTTATATGACATCACTCTTCCAAACCCGGCTTTAATTTGAGGAACCAAAATTTTCCTCAAAGCATGTTGGATTTGTTTATAATTCTCAGTTTTAGGGCCTCTATCCAGCAATCAAGGAGCAAGATCGAGTGTGAAGCTATCTGATTGAGTTATTAGCAGTCCTTCTCTACGAATTATACCATTCTATAGTTATTAAACAAGGATGATACTGCATAAAGGTAAAGGGAAAGACAATTCCTGCACTCCAGGTCTTCGTGGTAGTTAAACAAAGACCATATAAAGTATGAGTAGTGTCTCAAATGGGTATTAGGAAAGGGAAGTCATAGTCTGGTTATAGAACAGTTATTAATCAGTAATTAAACACATCCTTCTCTGTTAATTACATACTTAAATAGTTTTGCCCATTTTCTCTTGAATTTGTTGCTCATTTAGTGAGATGAGCCCATTATTTCTGATATGAGTTGCAAATATTTCCCCTCAGTGTGTTGTTGCTTGTCATTAACTCTGTGCATAAATTTTTGTTTATTTTAGTTTGTATTTCAAAAGAAAACTTACTTTCATGTAGACAAATTGTCATTGCTTTAATGATTTCCTCATTTTGGCATTGTAAATGTTTCCTCACCAAAGATAAAGTTCATCGAGGGGAAATAACCAAACAAAACAAGACAGTTTGTGAAAAGACCAAACTGTGGTGAAAATTTGAACACAATTTTAAAGGCATGGCCACGGAACATGAAGAGATGAACACAGCATAAAGGAATGGAAAAAAGGAAAGAATAAACTTGGAAAATAAAAGCAAAAATGTGTGGTAATTTACTGGTCAATGAAAGTATCATCTAAAACCACTAAGAAAGATATGGCTGGCTAGTCAATAAATGGAACTGAAACTGTTGGGTAACCTCTGGGGAAAAAAAAGTGAATTTGGAACATTACCCTGGATAAATTTCCAAGAGAAATATATTTAAATTTGAAATAAATTTGAATAAATTTAAATGTGAAAAAATAAACTCCATTACAATTCTCAAGCAAAGACAGGAGAATTCTGCATTAAACTTAAGTTTTCTTTACCTAGTATTATGGATATTTGGTAGTTGTCTTCTTCCCTCACATGATTTCATTTGCATTAAATGTTTAAATTTCATATAAATAGATACAGAGAGTACATTAGTAGTTGCTGGGTGGGAACAGATACTGAGTAATTGAAAATGGTTGTGGGGATATTTTGGGAATGATGATAATATTCTAAAATTACAATGTGGTCATCTTATAATTACTAAATCATAAAGTGTAAATAAGGATCAAAAGGCATAATAGATATTGTGAAATAGAAAGAAAAAAGGTCCAAAGGGGAAGTGGAAGTGGGGGATTGGGGAAAGGAAAGAAGGGAATGGAAATAATATGAGAAAATGAAAAA